>NW_028319098.1:6830000-7130000 GCF_062004578.1 Staurois parvus
AGGTACTGAAATCACTAGAACCGTGATCACTCAGAGGAGCGCTTGATCTGTTTTGCCAATATTTCTACATAATAATCAATCATACAAGTATACCAATCCAAACATAAGCGATAGGGGCAGTAACACAGGTAACAATTGGGGTCTCAACGCGTTTCACCATTTTTTCTCTGCATTTATTTTGACACCTAAATGTCCTCTTTTTAGTTTTCTATTTTTTTCTGTATGTTTACTTTGGATGTGGTGTTGATATGTACAAACTGTATCCCTCTATGTTCTATGTCCTACAATATTTTTTTGCTACTGATGTGGCGTTTGGTGTACTTGTGACATTCTTCACCCCTTTCATATATATACTTAACTACATACTGAAAAAATAGTACAAGTATGCACTAGTTATAACTCAAATGTGCCAGCTTATCCCAGGTCCCTCAGCTACTCAATTTTGAGACACATAAAAAAAAAAAAGACTCCTCTAAGTGGAACTTCAGCCAACAATTTTGTTTTTTAGCCTTGGACATAGGAAAGACACAGGAGAGAGTTTGAACCTCTTTCAAGTATTTACTGTTGCTGTGTCAGGAATGGACTTGCCAATAATGGTGGGACTCACCTGCCTTGTGGGCTGCAGTACCAGGGCTGGCCAGCGGGTGCTCTCAGCAATCAGAGACTCACCCCTGCAATCAGCCAAACACCTGAAGCTGATTGCAGGGGTTGTATTTAAGGAATGACCAGACTCACAGTCAGGGCCTTGGTGTGTGTTTTTCCATGGGCCCCTGTACCTTGTATCCTGTATTCCTGTTCCTGTCTGACTTGTTGCCGACCCTGCCTGATCCTGACCTCTGCTGACTTCTCCTGCTTGATCCCTGGCTTGTGACCCTGACCATTCTCTGCCCGAAACTCTGTACCGCGCTGCCCGTGAGTTACTGAACCCAGCTTGTGACCCCGACCACTCTCCCGCCTGTTCCTGGTACTCCGTTTGCTACTGACCCGGCCTGCCTGACTACTCTTTGTATTGTATGTATTGTTATCGGTGGGTGGTTTGGTTTGGTTTGTTTGCACTGTGTTTATGTTTAGTTTTGCACTGCGTTTTGTATTGTTAGTCTTAATAAATTATATTGTTTATACCATATCTGAAGCCTACGTTTCCCTGTGTCAGTCCACACACCTCTGGTCATACCTGGAGCCCTGACATGCTGTATGCTTTCAAGGGAATTTTCCCTTAGTTTAGAGAGTGTGTTGAACATTCACTTTGCAAAGAGTACCCTATGTAAATTTATATTTACTTGCACACAATTGAATAATGGAGGTCAGCAGAGCTTCAATGCCATTAACTTGCAAAACAAAAATGCAATTGTAAAGTGAAGACCCTCTTTTCCTCCAGGATATCAGCCCCTGTACCTCTTTATTGATATGATTTCCCTTCACTTCCTTTCCTGTTCACACCTAGGGCAATATTTATTTTCATATTTATTATGATTGTAATGCTTACTTAAAATGGAACTTTTGGTAAAATATTTAAAAAGGGTGAACAGGTAGGAATTTTAATGCAGAAGAGACACGCTTTGTCACTTTTGCATTAAAGTTACCTTCCTGCCTGTCTGCTCCTGTACAGTGAACCGCAGGCACCGCTCACTGTACAAATTCAGCAAAGCCGAATTTGACTGAACTCCAGCGCATGTGTGTGACTGCATCCCTGCTTGGCCAATGAAGTTGAGACCTGGGACCTCCGGGATGCAGCATTGCTGGATCCAAGGTGAGTATAGTTCTGCTTTAAAAAAGATTTATATTTTTCTCTGTAGTTAGGTTTACTGAATTTGAGTGTGACTCTACAGATAGATAACTGGGGGTAAGGGATGACCTGAAGTGTTACAAATCAACTACATGGCCTCCCAAACTCCCATTTTATAAATGTGCATAACAGGATTCAAAATATAGCTATGTAGTTGTTTTACACCCTGTTATTTGATATTGTTATGTATTCTTAGCAGTTGGGAGACAGAGACTAAGGTCAGGCAGTTGACAAGGCAGCAGCTGTCAGACATCATGTGACCTATGACTCCCTGGCTCTGAAAAGTAGTAATAAATAAATCTAAAATGAGGATATAAATATAAGCCTTTCATAAGTAAGCACACCTTATATATCTTTAAGAATGAATAATCAGATTCTCACCTAAGTTAAATTTTGAATGGTTCTTTTTAACCACTTCAATACCGGGCACTTTTACCCCTTTCCTGCCCAGGCCAATTTTCAGCTTTCAGCGTTGTCGCACTTTGAATGACAATTGTGTGGTCATGCAACACTGTACCCATAAGAAAATTTTTATAATTTTTTTCACACAAATAGAGCTTTCTTTTGGTGGTATTTAATCACCAGTGAGTTTTTATTTTTTGCTAAATAAACAAAAAAAACCCTGAAACTTTTGAAAAAAAACGCATTTTCTTCATTACTGTTACAAAAGTTTGCAAATAAAATTTATTCATAAATTTAGGTCAAAATGTATTCTGCTACATTTCTTTAGTGAAAATACCCCAAATTAGTGTATATTATTTAGTCTGTAGGAAAGTTATAGAGTCCACAAACCATGGTATATACAGTTATGTTCAAAATAATAGCAGTCAGACATCACTAACCTGATCAATCACTGTTTTTGGTAGAAATGATATTTCTACATGGCAAATAATTTACTAGCAGGTGTAGTAGAGTAATAGAAATCCAACAGACCCAACAGTCATGACATGCATGCTGCTGATTCTGTGTAATTGAATCACTAATTGAAAGGGGCATGTTTAAAATAACAGCCGTGTGGAGTTCTATTAGTAAGGTCATTCATTCTTTGAAAAACAGGTGGAAATTATTGCCCTTATTTAAGGAAGGAAGGCAGCAAATGTAGTACATGCTGGTTACAGTGCATTTCTCTCTGAAATTCTGAGGAAAATGGGTAATTCCAGACATTGTTCAGAAGAACAGAGTACATTGATTAAAAAGTTGATTGGAGAGGGGAAAACATATAAAGAAGTGCAGAAAATAATAGCCTGCTCAGCTAAAATGATCGCAAGTGCTTTAAAATGGCAACCAAAACCTGAAAGACGTGGAAGAAAGCGAAAAACTACCATTCGAATAGATAGAAGAATAGCCAAAATGGCAAGGACTCAGTCATCAATCAGCTCCAGGAAGATCAAAGAAGGTGTAAAGTTCCCTGTGAGTACTGTTACAATTAGAAGATGCCTATGTGAAGCCAAGCTATCTGCAAGAAGCCCCCGCAAAGTCCCACTGTTGAAAAAAAGACGTGCTGAAGAGGTTACAATTTGCCAAAGAGCACATTGACTGGCCTAAAGAGAAATGGCGCAACATTTTGTGGACTGAGGAAAGTAAGATTGTTCTTTTTGGGTCTAGTGGCCGGAGACAGTTTGTCAGACGACCCCCAAACACTGAATTCAAGCCACAGTACACTGTGAAGACAGTGAAGCATGGTTGCACAAGCATCATAATATGGGGATGTTTCTCATACTATGGTGTTGGGCCTATTTATCGCATACCAGGGATCATGGATCAGTTTGAATACATCAGAATACTTGAAGAGGTCATGCTGCCTTATGCTGAAGAGGAAATGCCCTTGAAATGGGTGTTCCAACAAGACGACCCCAAACACAACAGTAAACGTGCAACATCTTGGTTCCAGACCAACAAGACTGACGTTATGGAGTGGCCAGTCCAATGCCCGGATCTTAATCCAATAGAAAACTTGTGGGGTGACATCAAAAATGCAGTTTCTGAGGCAAAACCAAGAAATAGAGAAGAACTGTGGAATGTAGTCCAATCATCCTGGGTTGGAATGTAGTCCAATCATCCTGGGTTGGAATACCTGTTCACAGGTGCCAGAAGTTGGTTGACTCCATGCAACACAGATGTACAGCAGTTCTCAGAAACAGTGCTTATACAACTAAATATTAATTAAGTGATTCAAAGGAAAGCAAAATCTTCAAACATTTTTCAGTTTATATAGTGAATGTTTGAGTTTGTAAAGAAGAATACAAACACTGCTATTTTTTTGAACAGTCTAATATTCACTTTTCTTCAATTTTTTTTAGAGGAACAACACAAATTTGATATATTTTTCTTCATGTTTTGATTTGGAATAGAATGTGTAGTGTTCCCAATGCATTTGTGTGTATGGAAATAAAAGCTATTAGAAGGATTTTCAGCTTTATTCACTTTTTTCAACACACTGCTATTATTTTGAACACAACTGTATATCTGACAATTGATTGATCCTGATGTATTGACGGCCCATCTCATTTCTTGATAGTACAAATAACCCCCAAATTACCCATTTTTGGAAAATAGACATTCCAAGGTATTTAGTAAGAGGCATGGTGAGTTTTTTGGAGGTTGTAATTTGTAATCACATGACACGGGCAACAGGCCTGTGTAGTGATATGTCATGTCCCGTGGACGCAGCCAGTGACAGATCGCTGCACTGCGCGGCCTCACGGCTATGTGAGTTGCTCCTTTTGACAGAATGTCATATGACGCCCAGTCATAATGAGGAGTGTCCCGCCTGGCCATCAATCTGCTATAGGCCAGGCGGGAAGGTGTTATAGAAGTAGTTGGTATGATGTCCTTTCATCCTGGTTTTCTGTCCACTGTTGCTTTTATTTTAGCATTAGGTAATCAGAACTAGAAACTGTTAAAAAGTCTGAGCACATACAGTATACTGGAATTGGCCCTACTGATCACACACATTATTATGGGGAAATGTACTAACTGATGTATTAATTTTTACTTAAAATAACAGACAATCATGCATAACTCTCTATAGCTCATGCTGCATAAGACAGGCTGTTTTCTTTCTTGTGAAACACTTTAGGACTTCTTTTTGCTGCTACAACTCATCATCGATTGTTTCATTTGTAGGTTGAATGGATCGGTTTAAGTGAGAAGGCTCAAGAGTTATTTAAACACGCATTTGATAGTTTCTAAAAACAGTCAAGCCAGCTAAATTGTTTGTCCCTTAGAATCCAAAAGTGTGAAGAACAGCATGCCTCTGTCTTTTAGATTACCCCTTCAAGTGTGAATCTTGGTTTGCAAAACTTTTTCATTAACCCCTTTTCTGACCGGTAAGCATAGAACACTCTATAGGCCTTTTCCACTAGTGAAGAGGTTGAAACTTTTTGTTCTTTTTCTTTCCTTGCTAAAGTTGCTGCTGCTGAAAATCTGAGACCATGCTGGACTACAAACAAACCAAGCTTATCAAGCAGGACTGCAATACTCACAGCCTAATGAACAATGCACAAAAACAAAAGCAACAGCAAGACTTCTATTATCTGATCTTCCTTGGAACACAAAAACTGCCTTTTCTGGTGCAGAGGAAGTGCCAATAAGCCTGCAGGTGTGAACCAGTTAAAAGAAAAGGCTTTGGTTAAATAGATTCTTTGACTGTCAGGGATTAGAGTCATGCTACCAGTAGTAACACACATCTATTTCTTTAACTTACAAAATTTTCTCACGAGTTTGCAAGAGTTCACCCCATAAGGAGCTTTCCGAGGCCATTGAAAAGTCTTAAGTTTTAATTAAGTTGAAGTTGTCAGAAGAAAGCTTTTTTGGCACAGAGTCAGGGTCATTAATTACTGCTATCTTTGTTTCTTTCTGAAGAAAGAACTCCACTGACTTGTTGGGTTACTAATACAGCTTGCTTTTTTTTCCGGTAGGTCCCTATCAATGGATTCTAATTCACAATTTCACCCATAGCTTTCATCTTTTCCAGCCCCATGTCTAATGAAATCAGTTTTCAGGATTCTTAAAACTTAGCAAGATAGATGGGTGACTAGTTTACACATTTCTGGATAGTAAAAGTTTAAATAATCAGAAAGCCTTCTTGTTATTATTCACGTTCTGTATTAGTTATAGTCATTTTCAAAACAAGCAAAAATAAAGAACAACAATTAAAATAGGTTTACACACTGTTAGTTGGGCCATACATGGGTGGAAATTACTGAATGATATAAACATGCTCTGCAATATCTTGTAAACCTTTGACAATCTATATGATTGTATAAGCAGGCTGTTGGAGGCCACTGTTGGTGTCACTAATGATCAGGAAAGCTGTTCTTTTCAATCTTTTTATATATGGAGATCAATGATGAGATCTCCAGATATAAATGAATATGGGTAGTGAATTTGCAAGTGAAGTTCAAAAAAATTGTTCATTGTCTTTAAACACCCCTTTATCCAAAACACCAACAAATTAGATATAAAGTCCTTATATTTAGGTAATTAAAAAAAGTAGCAGCTGATTGGTTGCTGTGGTTATAGTACTCTGAATACAGTCATTATGAGAGCATCAGTTTTAGCATGTTATGTGAGCTTTTTGCTCAAATGTTTACTCTGCATAGTAGTTGTAAGCTAAAGTCTGAGCGTCTCCCTAGTATAGTGTTAATTCTTATTTTATTGTTTTTAATAAAAACATTTGCAAAATAACATTTGTTCTTGTCTTGACTTGGGAATAGTGATTTATGTGGCGCACTTTACCATTAGGAGTCTCTCAGCAAGTGGCTTCATACACGTTTCAAATGTACTTGGCATAGCATAAATTATTATGACACGCACTGGTGTTTCATATCCACAGAGTCAAATGATTCAAATAGATGGTTTTTAATAGTTGAAAACTAGAAGCAAAACTCATTTCTCAGTTGCAAGAAATGCTAAAATAGATTTGGGGCAGGGATGGCAGTGCATGGCTTTGTGAACACAGTGTTATGACTATATGTAATTAATATGTAATTCATAGTACTTCAAAGAGTACATAGAACCTTTCTTATAGTACCACAAAGAGTAAAGCAGAACCATTTGTATCAGTCCCTGTCAATATAGGTTACAATCTAAGACTCCTACTACAGCCACATCTACACTCTAGAGCCTGTTTTTAGGTCCTAGAAGCAGCTTAGAACAATTAGAGCTGTGGCATATGATTAATAGCTGGCTGCTATAGTACTGCGCTTTATATCTCTATGGGTCTGTGGGGAATGGTTAAAGATCTGCTCCAAACTGAAAACAGCAATTTCTACACTCTTCTAAAAGATTCAACTTTCTAAATCTGTATCTCTATAAAGGTACACACTTTGAAAAACAAATAGCACAAGTATTTTTCTTAGAAAATTCAGCCCATTAGCTGTATAAAAAAACAATGGTTGTCCTCTCTATATTCAATGTGCAGTTTAGTGCATCTATTTGTATGATCAAATTGGAAAACCTCCCCTTTGCTGATTTATAACATAAAAATATGGCTACTTCTGTTTTCCTTACATGACAGACAACCAATAAACTAGAAAATTCCTACACTGGAGCTTTACAAACATGGACCCAGTCATCTGAAAACAAACAGCCCAATTCTAATTGTTCTAAATTCCATAAGTCCAAGAGTGATTGAGGGATACAGTATGAGTGAGTTCTGTGAATTTCCAGGTGGCTGAAGTCTGATCTGCTAGGATAAAGCAGACCATAGGTGAACCAGAAGTTGCGGAAAAGAAAATCACTCAATTACCCCATCAACACAGGCAGTGTTAATGGAGGAATCTCTCCCATGGAGCTATGTTGTTCTTCCGGAAGGGGGCGTGGGGAGCTGTCCCTACCGGAAGAACACAATGATTACTGCTAGCGGCTATAGCCGCTGGCAATAATCGCATGCTAGAAATCCAATATCCTGGTTGTACCCAAGTCAATCGATAGACTGGCTTGGGTACAATCAGCCTGTCCATACATGGTTCAAATCTCAGCCAGTATCTGCAGAACCTGCCAAGATCTGAACCATCTATGACAGGCTTAATGGTATCTTAGATAGCTATTTGTGCTGGATTACTGTTTGGCATTTAACCAACCAACTGGACTGGGGACAAACCATTTTATTGAACAAATCGTCTGCAGTTCCTCTACATCTTGCCAGCAAGCCGAACTCTCTGGTCTCTCCAAGTGCTTGAGAATATATGACAATGACAAAGTTTGTGCTTATTCAGTTGAGTCACGCAGGTGACTAAAAAAGGATGTAGCAATACATAACAAAAATAGATTACATCTATAAGATGATGAGTAATTACTTCAGCAATCCTGGGAAGGTGAATTGTAATTTGTAGATTAGTTTAATGATTTGCTTACATTGATGTGGATTTGTAGGTCTCGCAGCACGCATATTTAGAGGCTTTTATTCTAAATATAAATTAAATTAATTAACACATAGCTATCGTCCTCACATTGAATATATGGACAATCTCAGTGCTACATTTTGTGGTGGGAATTTATGTTAAAATTGGCTGACAGAACTTTGGCATCATTGCAAGTGCTGCATGTCTCCCCTATCAAAGTTCAAACTCTACCTTCTGGAAAAAAAATACTTAGAAACACAGTTGAGATATGAATATTTACCATATACTGTATACTGATAAACCCTTCCTTTGTGTTTCTGGGCTGTTATAAGCCTTTTAGATGCTAGGTAAACAGCAACTTAAAAAAAAAAATTGTTGCTTAGGAATCTGTCTGCTAACAAAACTCCATAAAATCTCAGCAAAGATGCCTCCTACTCTTCCTGTATAAACTATATAAAGATAAATTAACAGTCAAGGACCTAGGTATTAGCTATATTGATTGACAAGCTCTGCACTGACTAAATCTGCCCTCTTAGAACTCTTAGGCTGGCCATAGATGGAACATGTTTTTTTGATCAGCCAGCCAGCTGATTAAAAGAAAAAAATGAAAAAAAAAAAAAAAACCAGGCCGATTCCCCAATCCACACATTCAAGGTGAATGAGGAAATCCTCCCTGCTGTTTTGCTGTACTCAACCGCTGTCAGAATGCATTGATCAGCACTACAGCCGAATGGCTGCAGCACTGATCAAGGCAATATTCCCATTCAAGAGCAATTCGTCCTTAGATAAACTGATTTCATAAGGCAATAGCCATAGATGAATTGAAATTTGGCTGGTCCCTGCTAAACCACACAAATTTCAATCCATCTGTGGGCAGCTTTAGTCTGAACATTTTAATCAGCTCATAGGAAAAAAAAAAGTGCTTGTAAAACTTATAAAGCAGATAGTAAGGTGTTCAGTGAGGTGTACTAAACTAACTAAACTAGAATAGACACCGATATGTGTAAACGACATACAGGATAAACTTACACAGTGCAAGGGGAGCTTATTTTGGCTAGTTCATATCACACCTAGAATTGTCATATCTGTTGATATACACTGACCTCGCTGAGATGTACTGTGCGTTGAACTGCATTTTCGAAATGCTTTTTTTGTAGTTTTTCACTGTTTCCTTTAACAATTTCCAACATGTTGCATGTGTTGTAACATGTTTTCGTGTGTTGTATTGCAACCTAAAAAATGCAGTATGTTTATATTATTGCCCAGCATATACCAACACAATGCTTTGATGTGAACTGTACACATTGACATCAATAGTATTAGCTTTACCCTGCATTAAGCCTACGTCAACACAGCAAAATGCACAAGGTGTTAATGAGCCCTTAGAGAAGTTAAAATATGAAATATTCCTCCCTGAAAAATTACCAAGAGGTTCTAGATGGGGGTGCCCAGATCTACAGGAAAACTTACCTTTTCCTGTAGTATCCAATCAGACCCAACTTTACTAAAGTCACATCTATGAACAATAAATGCTGATAGGTTATTAGTTGTTGCTGCATTTGCACCCTCCTAAGAAAGTCTAGCTCTTTTTAAAATTGGGATATCTTTTTTTCTACAGAAAAACAGCAGTGAGATATAAATGGTGAGAAAGTAAACAATCACACATTTTATGCTTGAGGATTGTGAAATATTAATAATAACACAGAACAGGGATTTTGCTGATTCCTAATAAACTGATAAGCACCTTTTTCCAATATTTTTCTCCGAAAAGGACCTCCACTGATTTTGTGACTTAACTCGTAAGACAGGGCCAAGAAAATGATTTGTGAAAGTGCAGTAATCGATAACAACCAGATGGATTACATATTACTGCAGTTAGCTTAGTTACATGATGAATGCTGATTGGATGCTTTTGCTTACACTATTTTCTTTATGTTGCTTCACCCTCTTAAATAAGCCCACAAGTGACCGCTCACGAGTAACAAAAGAAAAAAAAATGTAATCAATAGTTCTGCCTTTAACATACAATTGTGGATTTTGAACATGTTAAAATTGTAAGATAAACTCAATTTTATTTAAAATGTATGAATTTATTGTGGAGACTGGGAGCATGTGACAGCCCAGCTGTTGTGGCTTCAGGTTCCACGATAACTGCATAGTTACGGTCTCTGGCCTCATAAAAAGGCCTGGGAGAGTTGATGAGAAAAGATTAAAACTATTTGATAAAACATACAGTATTTATACAACCATTTTTGTTCAACCATACTACCACAAACCATTTTACCATAATGTCGCATTTTAACTTAGTAGGAATCTAATAAATTACTAGGTTTCAGTATCCAGTAAGCACTTTCCTCAAAACATTAGGTTTGCTGCAATCTTCAGACATAACAGTGAGTAACCTACTGAAGAAACGTTCCAGCATCCTAATGAGGCCCTGTCACCTGCCCATGGTTCATTCAGTCATTATGATGGTGTAGGAATACTAATCTTAGAACTAAGAGACTGTTGCACCTTAAAAGGTTTGCACAGCGTGTAAAGTGCTTAAGAGACATTGACTGCATTAATTTCAATAATTAACCAAAAATTTTTCCAAAAATGTTGTGTACTTTTTTAAACATAACATTGAGGTAAGCTTGCAGCTCAATACATGTATACTGGAATGGTTTTATCTGCCAAAGGATTTGTAATTGGGTATTCCCCTACCAAAACAGCACAGTCAGATCCTCAACCACTACTGCAACCGCACAGTAAGGTTAAAGTGGAGCTCCAGGCTCCCCCCAAAAAATTAAAAGTCAGCAGCTACAAATACTGTAGCTGCTGACTTTTAATATAAGGACACTTACCAGTTTAGGGGTCCAGCGCCGTCCTCACCCAGGCTAGTTTTTAACAAGCCTCTAGGTTCTTGGCGCCGGCATAGCAAGTAAGGGAAACCAGAAGTGAAGCTTTGAGAGTTGCGTTGCGCTTTGTGAATGGTCTCGTAGTCTTCTGGGACCTGTGAAGTGTCCCAGAACACTGCGGGGGGAAAGGAGGGGGCATGGTGAATGGAGCCTGCTGCCCCTACCCCACAAAAAAATCCAAATGTGGTAGTGGAGGCTGCAAACAAGCAGATCTTCCCCTTTTGGGTGGTGCTCCACTTTAAGAACACACAACCCCGATGGACAAGGAAAAAGAAGCAGCATATTGGTGGTTAATTCTTGTGCTGTCTTCTTGTCAACATTTTAATTGTCAGCACATGCTCATTATAGCAGAGCCTGATTGGATCTTAGTGCAGGTCATCCCTCTCCCCGCCTTAGTGTCGCTGTACAGGGGATTACAGAAGTCTAGTATAAAGGCGAATTCAGGTCCTACTGCTAGTTGAATTAAAAAATACATATATGGCTTTTTTTAATTGATACAAAAATGCATGCATTTATTATATCTCCATGGAGTTCAAATTTAAATACAACACAGTCCATAAAATGTAACTTTTTTTTTTTAAGAATAGTCTTAAAAAGAATAATTGTGACTTGGGTAAAGCAATATCACCATTGAATGTTTATAGTATTATGTTAAATGTACTCTGTCCTTTATAATGTTAGCTTCACTGATATTACACACTGGTAGCCTAATAGAAATTTGCAATCAAGAATGGTAAGATGGCTCTTACATGGTACACTAATGGCTGTAACACATCCTTGCAATAGGATTACAGTAATGCATGTGTTAAAGCAGATTACATGTGGTAGCATGTGTGGTGTTTTTCATTTTGAGGCATCACAGCTCCACTGCATATGTGTTGTTGTTCACTGCATTGGTAAAAATGCTGCATGGCCTTTTTTGATCCATTCTTGTGCATTGCAAACCCATTTGAACTGCCTTAAAGCAATGCACTTTGTAAACACAGCTCATGTTAACACACGTGCATAAGTGCAGTACATAAAAACAGCAAAGTGAAAATTCAGTCTGAATATAGCCTAAATTTCAAAGAGGTTGATTTACTAAAGGAGTAGAATACATTCACTTTGCAAGGGAATTTCCACTTTGCTTCCTGAATGTAGTAAAAATTTCCTTTACAAACAATACCCAATCATGTGCAAGGAAAATAAAAAAAATTGCTGCTTTCACATGATTGGATGATTGAAGTTAACACAACTTCATCTCATTAATCCCTTCTGCCCAGCCACGGCATCCCTTTAATATGGTGTATACCCCAGAGGGTTGGGAAGGATCCGTGATCATGTTACTATTGTGATTGGCTGTCACAGTTGTCATAAGATTGGGATCTAGTCCTGCGGGCTATCTTTGATAGCTTGTTTCCTGTGTTGGGAGCACACAATGAGAGTACACTCAGTACATAAACCTCGGTTGTTCATTGATGGCGTTAAAGCCCACCCTTTTGCCATCGCATATATATGTTAAGCAGGCAGCAACAGGTTAACCTAGCTAAGTGAAAATTGTCTGGCAAAGTGAAAGCTGGCTTTGCTAAGTGGACAGTAAATCACTTAAGTAAATTTACCCCAATGTGTGCACCCAAATATGAATGCCAGTTATTGAGAAGCCTCTATTGTTGTGACAAACTATGAAAGATCTATACACACAGCATATTCATTGTATATAAGTATTGTTGCAACACTGTTGATCCTGAAAAAGGTGCAAAACCCTCATGAAATGCTAAAAGTTGGGGCAGCACAGTGGCTAAATGGTTAGCACTTCCGCCTGGCCGTACTGGGGTTGTTGGTTCGAATCCCAGCCACGGCACCACCTGCCTGGAGTTTGCATGTTCTCCCTGTGCGTGTGTGGGTTTCCTCCGGGTACTCAGGTTTCCTCCCACACTCCAAAGACATGCTGGTAGGTTAATTGGATCCTGTCTAAACTGGCCCTAATATGCGTATGTAAGTTAGGGACCTTAGATTGTACACCCCTTGAGGGTTAGGGACTGATGTGAATGTACAATATATATGTGTAAAGCACTGCGTAAATTGACGCTATATAAGTACCTGAAATAAATAAATAAATAAAAGTTAACTCTCCCATAGAGTGAAAGAAGTTTTTGAACCCATCAATGTCAGTCAGATTAAACTGTTTTTAAACACCGAAACAGGCACATTCATGTGTAAAAATTATCATTAACAATTACTAGAGGCCACAAATGACTACTACTAACCTACTGGTTGAATACATTGGAGGAACGTAAATGGTTTCATGTAACCTACACACAAAAAAAAACATTAATTGCTGAAAAAGCCCACAAAGAGCTGCACATTAAACACAGATTTATGGCAAAAAAAATCCCGAAGAGACTATCCATGTCAAGTAGTTACGCTTCCCTTAGCCTCTTGCTATGAAAGGGACATGTTGCACAATGTATCTTACCCAGAGTCTTGGTAACCAGTGACATTGGTACTGAAGTCAAACCATGGTCCATATCTATTTGAATGCTCGTACAGCATCATGAGAGCTGATTTTTTTCCCTGGTTCAGGCTTGATCAAACTGTTGATAATGGAATTCCTCTTTTTACATATGCTTTTCACTACACACAGGAGCCAGCCTTGATGTAGGTTGTCATAATATTTATGTGAATGTAGCCTATCATTCAGTAAGGACCTGTA
The DNA here is from genome assembly GCF_062004578.1 of Staurois parvus. Taxonomy (NCBI): domain Eukaryota; kingdom Metazoa; phylum Chordata; class Amphibia; order Anura; family Ranidae; genus Staurois; species Staurois parvus. Next base: position 6,843,726 of record NW_028319098.1, read on the forward strand.
ATTCATGACTATTTTAGCACACCTCATGAATATTAGACACCATCTCATTGTTTAGTAGAGTTCCTGTTTTATAGCTTCCTCATTTGGTTTTTATACCAGACCTGACATACACTATATAATTGAATTTTACAGTAGCTTTATTCATTTATTTTATTTGCAACTTATAAGGAAAAATAATTCAAGGTCTACATTTCCAAAATTTCAAAATATATTTTAAAGTAGCTTGATTGCTTATCACCCTGGTGCAATTCTATAATTTTGCAGACTGATACATTTATCATTTTTTAAATTAATTATTTTGATTTGCGCTCTCCATTTCCCCCCTGGTGTCTTGCCTTCTTCCATTCTAAATATTTATTGGAGGATAATGTATATCATTACAACCAATCATAGCTCAGTATTCCCACAGCTACCTTTTAAATCCTCTCTGAGTTTTAAATTACTTTCCATTGGACCTCCAGTAATCTACCAGTTAACTAATTGGCACGGACATGGGGTCTGCTGTGTATCTTTAGGAAAAACCTGTGTAGTGAAATACTTTATAACGCATGTTCTGTGGACTTTACAGCTATACAGAGGTTTTCATCTTAGTTCTTGGATTACCAACTTTATGAAAAAGAAAAGACTAATTTATTTTTTTAAGTATTTTAAACACACACTAACATTATTTGGACTACAGCCAGATTTAAAAAAAAAATTCCATCAGAACACATGTTACCAGTAACCACTACTGAGTTTAAAGTAAAAAAAAAATGTAATACTAAACTTTTTGGCTCTAAAACTTTTGGCATTGTGTCAGAGATTCATAGCAGAGAAGTATAACTTTCCTCAAACATACATGCAGTCCTATTCATTAATGATTTATTTTACAATTAATAAATAGCTTTCTTATGTCCAGAAAACTGCTGCCAAACTGTAGCAGAGCTGTAGTAGATATATATTAGATCATGAAAAGGATTAATTGTTTGCAGTTTGTGATACCTGTTAGGCGATAAAAATCAATGCCCCTTTTCCCTTACGTTCTAGACTTCTGAGAAGGATGAAAACTCCCCACAGAAATACATACAAATACAATGATTTATAGGAAATAAATGACAGCGTGTATATTCCATTTAAGGGGATCATTAGTTACCCATGCTAACAGAAAAATGTTTGAACCTCAATAAAAAAAAATATCAATCTATCAAATGCAAGCATAGAAATAAAAAGATCCAATTTTGCTAAATGTACAATTAGGTTAAAACTATATATATATATATATATATATATATATATATATATATATGTAAAGGGATCTCTCAGGATGAGAGTAGGTCAACTGCTGCTGACTTCTTGTAGGTAAAAGCTCTGACATTACCACCCTAACCTTTGCTCACATAGAAAGTCACTAACCAGAAACAATCCTACTGTCATAGAAGTTGGAAATTCCAAGCTGTTTTGGTTCTGTAGAGCAAAAGATGAGGGTGACAGTCCCAGAGCTTACACCTTCAGCTCGCCTTGGCAATTAACCTAAAAACAAGAATTGAAGCAGGATTGTATTAACTATAATGCAATAGTAAGCCACTGCCAAAGGATATATTAGGGGGCAATGTCACAATTTGTGTTTACTTACTTTTTTTTATGTTTTACTGTCATTTTCCTATAGCGCTAATCAAATATCAACTAAAATTGTGATAAGGCTGCTAAAAAACAGCTCTTGTTTCTTGTTCCATTGTTGATTGTATGGTCCAGTGTAGATGTCTATATGAACCAAGCAGCACGTTGGCTTTAACAATGCATACCTCAATTATTAAAGTCCAGGCACAAATAAAACACACAAAGTAATGCAGCTCTGTATTCGTTAATACATAACTGAATTAATTTTTTTCTAACGCATCTACTGTAAGTATTTGTTTTGGTACCAGTTTCTTTTTGTCCCTGTACATTAAAGCTCAAGAAGCAGCAAAAGCAGCCAATCAGGTATGCTGCAACACTCATGTGCTAACAAGAAGCATGCTAATAGTAAGAGAAAGCAGAGTAACAAAGATGAGCTCAATTGCCTGCTGCTTCTCTTGGTGGGAGGGACCTTTAAGTGTTACTTAACTGAAGCATAAAATGGCAAAATCAGTTCCCCATCCTACCAGACAGGGCTGTGCTGTGTGGCAGGTAAAACAGCTCCTGTACATTTTCGTGCGCACGCACGTCGTCTGGGGGGGTTTGGCAAACGCGTAGGAGGAGCCAGCAACGCCGTGACGTCACGCCGCCGGAGCATCGTGGAGCTCCGGCGGCCATCTTTAACACTGGACGGTTAGTCCATGAAATTACTTGCACATATATTTTATGCTATATACCCTTGTTTTGCCCCAATAAAGTATCAATTTACTACACTATGGAGATGTCTCTGCTTTGACTCCCTTGGGGAGTATCAATCCACAGCCATCCACCTGACCACTGGAGAAGGAGCTTTTCCTATTACCACAGAGCAGTCCATAGGCTACTATCTGAGGGGTATACTGGACCACCTAGATACAAATCGAGGACCTTTGAAGGAAGGATATCGGATCTCAGAGAACACCTTGATCAGCAGATGACCTCAGGAGAGAAATATATATACATTAAACGCTCATTTTACTGTGCGTTCTGGTGAGTGTGCATTCTTTCTGCACTTTATCTCACAGCACCTTACCACCAGAAGAATACAACTATATGAGAGCACCTGATGTCACTTGAAATCACCATATGAACTGTTTATTCATTTAATTATTTAAACATCTATAGTGTGTTTTCTAGCGCTGCACTTTCTTGATTTATATTATATGGACACCTGCCTATACTTTGTTAATGCCATTTACATGGGCAGCAGGGCACAACATGACCTGGCCCCAGCTGACTGGACCTAACAATAGCTCAAAGTCGAAGTTCAGCTGAAAATGAGTTCAGAGGACGCCCAAGTTTATCTCTATTTGTCAATAATTTGCAGTCTTATAACAGAAAGTCATAATTTTAGTGTATGAACCTTAAAGTAGAATTCCAGATTAAATGGTTGTAGAGGAGAGGAGGGAGAGCCAACACTAGATTGGTCATAAGAGCCTATGGGTGATGTCAGCTTTTCAGGCTTTACTGGCGATTGCCATGCATTCTCTCTTCTCCCCTGCAGCTGCCACTGGCTCACACAGGGGATCATGTGACCGGACCGAAGAGGGCTGAAAATAGATAGGTATACACATCTTTTTTTACACAGCTTAGTCACAGAGCTGTTGGGGCATGTTTAAGGCTAGTTGGGTTTAAGTTAGAATTCTACTTTACAATACAGCTCTGGAAGCACTGTAAAGTCTACCCCACAGACAAATGTAGGTGCTCATTACATTTCATAAAGTCATTCTTTCATTAACTTAAACATGATTACTCCACTTAAACCTAGCCTATACATGACTGGAAATATCACCCAGAACAGGGAATGGATCCCATTAAACATCTCAATTAACAGCTGAATATTATAGGAACATATGCAGCAGGAAGCCCGAAAGCTAAAATATTTTCATGCTTTATGTATTTCATACACACATACAGTGATTTCTTTACAATCTGCGCTCTACAAAAGATTAATTATACATCATTATGTATGTAGAAATGCAGGGTGAATCAAATTTACAATCTAAACATTTCTTCTTCTGTCTAAAGACATTATTTTTAATTTGAGTTTTGATTGAAACAGCTGGAGGGAACTCTATTTTCTGTACCTGCAAGACCAGTTAGATAAATGAGTTAAGACTACAATTATTCTGTAAAAATGTTTTGAAACCAACCTTTTTAATTAAGTGTAAAATATATCAAGCAGATGTATGTTATGTTTCTCTGTTCTGTTGAAACCCCTAATGCATCTGGAAAAATTAATTATAGATTTATTTGGTAATATGAGGAAATGCAGCTTCAAGCAAGAAAAAGAAAATCTTTTCTTTCAAATTTGCTATTTAACTCTACTTCTAACAAGCTTCATATGCTACACCATTGTCAGTTTAACTTCGCCGCTAAAAGCCAGCAATGGCTTAAGACAGGTAACACGTTTACTACTGGCAAAAAGAGTACTTTTATTTTTCTTTAACGGGACTACTGGTTTAATTGAGCAACAAAGTAAGCTCCTCCCATTCAAGTGCACAGGATTTTGGGTAAAGCAGCCCCTTGCGTCATTGTTTAATGCTGCACAATTTCTGAGGTTGGTTAGACCCTTAGATCCCAGTGGAGAAGACACTGAAGTGAGAAGTGAAGTGGGGTATCTAGGTTATTCTACAGGATAGGAGTAACTTGCATATTGTCTGTAAAGGCTGACGTTAACAAATATCTCTATTTCCATTCAAGCATGCAAGAGAACTGCACACTGAGGGACCGAGGTCACTGGCTGAAAAAAAATTATTGTTCATTACTTATTATCTCTAAGACTAAGCCTGTAAGGGTGAAACATAACAATGGTGGGCGGTCCAGAGATGGAACCATGTTTCTGTCTGTACTCGAAATAAAGTTTTACAAGCCAGTGACGTCATTGGTGTGGGGCTCTCTTGCAGGCTTGGATGGAGATACACGAAGAGAGGACGGAAAACAGTGCCTGGATTGAAAAGCACACAAATGGTGGTGACAGTTGTTTGCTTTCTTGTAAATATCTATATTTGTTCTCAAAGTTTATCCAGAATCACTCATTAGCTGTAAACGACTCACCTAGAAGGGTATTCAGAGCCATGTGAGCTAGGCCTGCTCCAAGCTCCATTTAAAGCAAGTGGAACTGAGTTTTCTGACACAACATATATTGGTCATTTGGTACAATGCACCAGATCTGTACTTGGGTGCTTGAGCATCAAGGCTGATGTAAGTAACTAAGGGGGGGGGGGGGGGATTAACAAAGGGAAATATAGAAATGTTTTTAGTGTAACTATTAGCACATTTTCCGTGCATCAAATTATCAATGCCATGACACAAATATTATGTGTTGTTGTGCCAGCCATTGCAAATTACTTTGAAAGCGATATGCAACATTTTTTTTTAATGTTTGATAGCGTGTACCAAAATAATCTAGCACTAGAACCAGTGTTCTAAATTAAAAATTGTTCTAAAGTGTACAGCATTTCTACAGAGGTGTAAATACTATAATGTGGATGGGAAGAGCAGCATTGCAGGAGGGAGAGGATAAATTAATGTGCATGGGCGGACAGCAAACCAATATCATGCAACAAATTAACAAATTTCATAGGACTCTTAATTTTATTCACCACATAAAATCATACATACATGTATGAATAGAAATTGGTGCATTTTTCTGTGTTTAAATCTTTGTTGATCTCCTGAATATGTTCATTTACAACTGTCTCTATTCTAAGACAGCCACATATTTGTCAGGATTACTGCCCCCTAGAACATGTTTGACTGCTTTGAATGCAGCCTGTAAGAAACAGGCAGGCAAGCAGGCCTCATGGAGATTGTCAGACTGGCAATAAATGCCAGTACACGAGCATCTTAGATACCCATAAACAATTTGGAGCTATTATCCTGATCCAGAAAGCATCAGCCTAGAGTGGGTAGGTAACCAACTGAAATTCCTCAACTTCCATCATTAGTTCTCCATCCTGAATGGGCTGCCTGGCATCGGTGCCTGGATCATAAGGTCAATGAACAGAGTTTTTATATGTCAAGAGCATATTTAGCTGTTTACTTGGAGTTTAATGTAAATTAGCTTAGTGCTACATTTCATCAATTTGACCATAAGATGGGAAGACACACAAGGACAAGACAGGGCTGCAAAACAAAAGAAGCAAGCCACACTATAACATGCTTTTGAAAAGTATTGTTACCAACATTTTCATAATTTAGGAACCTCACTTGTATAACATTGTTTACTTTGTGCCCTGTTCAGGCTTCAATGCAGCTCACCAGCAGCTCGATCCCTGTATGTGTTTCTGTGCACAGCAACTCAATTGTGATGCATAGAAATGAATGAAATGCCACACTGTGACATTTCAATAAAGTTGAAAAAAAGTGACCAGTGCTCTGTGTTTTAAAAGTGAAAGGCACCGCTGGCAGGAAAGCCAGCCAAAACCACCACTATCTGCACAGTAAAATGCAGCATTTTACCACGCAGATAGTGTGAATCAAGGTATTTTTTTTACATGTTTTTCTGAAAAGGTATTAGCTTTGGATATGTTGCTTTGTATCTTAGTAAGCTTGTGAAGGTAAATGTACTGTAACCCCGACGTAAGGCGTACATGGGTAGCCTGTAAAATAATATTTTTCCTGAAAAGAATCCTAATGAAATGCATGTTCTTAATCTAAAATAAAATTACAAAGATCATACAAAGAAAATCCACTTGCAACTATCCCAAGAATATTCTGCCTGAGGCTTGAAGGATACATTACATTATTAGAGGGTTTGAAAATACTGTTTAAGCCTGAGATAGCTGACCATAGATAAATCAGTTGCTTAACCTCTGATTACTGAATCTGATATAAACCGTGCTGACATTTAATTTATCAGAATCTGCTAACAAACAGTGAGCAAAAATTAAAGTAAAAAGAGGTATGGAAAAAACCCACAGAAAAGAACAGAAAGAAAATCTGAATTGATATTTTTGGACAATGAGAAACAGTATACAATTGGTTAACTGTGGTGGTGTAAATATAATATTATATGAACTATCTGTTCCAAGCTGATGGCGTGATGGAAAACATTTTAACTAGGAAAATCTAATTAAACATTTTTCCCTGTTACATGCTGAGCATAATCATATGTATATATAGCAATGACATATGTATAGATGTCTAATAATGATATCAAGTTCTATTTAAAACAGATTTAGAAAAATGCTATTTTAACCTTGATTGGGTAAACGTTTCTCCTTGAATGATGCAAATTATAGAGATTTTGATGGCATAACACTTTAATATTGGAAATAAATAAGGCAAGAATGAGCTCCCACCTTCTTAAACCTAAATGACATAGATTAAAAAATGTAAACACAAAATGGACTTCTTCCATTTGCATATTAGATTTCCCTCCTAAAGTTGATGCTAAAGATTAAGGGTCAGTTTTAAATCCTCACTATCCTAATCCCTAACATTATGAAGACAACCATGAGTGCATGTCTGTTGTACTAAATTACCTAGAAAGAAAACAAATTCCGGATGAAAAGGGAAGCATATTTATATTATAGTGATTTAAAATCTGTCGCCTAAACACATTTTACCCCCTCTATCCATTGACCTAAATTGCACACTAAAAGCTTGCATGTCTGCAAATGGGCAGCTAACAATTTGAGACAATCCAGAGATTCTTCGTCTATGCAGAAACAATGCCAACACATTTTCTGGCTACAGTAAACACTGTCTAGTTCATAGTTTGCAGAACCAAGTTCAGGCCCATAAAATAGATCTTCTCCTTTCTGAAAACAGCTAATTGTTCAGTGACTAATCTTTCAGGCTTGTGAGAAAAAAGCCGCTTCCTAACGTTTCAGAAAATAAAAAGAAATTCAGCTTTCTGTACTGACAGCTTATCATTGTATTTTCATTTCTATTTTTAATTGCATTTTCGCACCTTCTTATGACAATAATTTGTTGCCTTCTACATGTTTTGTGGAAAAACTAGTGCTTTGGCAGTCCAGGAGGCAACTATGGTACCTGGAGATGAAAGTGGCCCAAGCTAGGAATCTCCCTCCCTCACCTGTCAGAAACCATCACTGAGGTCTGGGCGATTCTACGAGCAACAAAACTGACCACGGGAGAAACCATTACAACTGGGCTCCTTCAAGATTTAGATATTCAGTATCAGTACAGTGAATATGGTTACTGTACAAGGAACATTTTGGATTTGCCCTTATTAAGTATTACTCTGAATAAAATTCTTCAGCTTGAAAGTCAGGGGTCAGAGGTCAACCAACGGTCCTGCTCCATCAACTGCCTTACCTCCCACACTGATACACATGATGAGAATATTGGACAAATGATTGCCCATTTTTTTGTGCATGCTAGTCTCATATTGAAAACAAATAGGCTGCTAGAGTTATGAAAATTCTTGTAATACAGAATACAACTTCTAGCAATGATGTAATGTAGTCTTTCGTTTCGGAGCATGTGAGGTCATGGTCACATGATTTTTTTGCTGACAAATCCTGTACTGGTTAAACAAATCTTACAAGAAAAAATGTTGTGCTTGTTCCTTTGGAAAATTTCACATGAACGGCTCTCAAATGCCATGTACTAATGATCAAATTACACTGTTCAACAAATTTTTATTTTTTGCCAGTTTTGGAAACAAAAGGATCCATTTCTTAATGAATTTCACATTCTGAGTTCAAATATAACAATGAAATTTGTCAATTGGCTCTAGTTTTTCTGTAAACGGAAAGTTTTCTACTATAGGCGTAATGACTACATAATGCACAATAATTATATAGATAGATGTCTTTCCACAAATATAAAGCAAGTGATATTGACTACATAACAAAGCCTAAATGGCATAATATATTGCATAGGATTGCCAAGAAAAATTATAGCCATAAGCTAAGTTGAATCATTTTAATACTTAGGATTCTCACTAGTTTTGTCTTCAGTTTGTGTCGGTTTTGCTTCTCTTGGCTTTTCTCTTGTATTCGAGGAAAGGGCTATCTCTTACAACTGCACGTGACTACACGCTTCAGGTTCTTCCTCACTTGACTCAACCACGAAGGATTCTGGTGCTTTAGGAATTGGAAGCTCCTCTCCATGAGGAACTGGACGTATTGCCGATGGAATATTTGGATAGTGCACAGATAACTTTTTCTTCTTATTTAGCCCTTTTACAATTGGAGGCACCATACAAAAGTAACAATTACTAACATGATCTGTTGGCTCTCTCCAAATCATTGGCACAGCGAAAGGCATAAATGCCTTTTTTCCATTCAACCATTGCTCCAGTGCCGTCCCACAAGAATTGCAGCATATATGTGGTGCCCAGCTCTTGTCCTGGTCTCCTATCTTGCAGCCAAAATACAAGTTGTAGGCTTTCTTAATCATTCCTGTTATCCTCCTTTTTTGTGAGATAAAAGTTATTTCACCGCAGATATAGCAGAAATTATCTGCTTTATTCACACAAGTTCGAGGCATTACTGAGTAGCCTGTATAAGCATAAAACGAAATGTAAAGACGCTGTCGAACTACAATCAGCTACAGATACTGCAGCTTTTATGCAGTGAAGTGATGCAATTAAAGGCTAATATTGCATCATCTCAGTATATATGCAATTTTCTATTGGTCACCAGTATCATAATTTTGAATGGCTTACGTCATTAGATGGGTGAATATATCATGGAAACTAGAGCCAATCAACATTTTTTAGGGTCATTTTCGTTTTCAGCACCCCAAAATTATGTAAGATTAGCTAATTTTATGCCCAAAACTTTTGACCTGTTGAACAGTGTTATCGGACGAACACTCCGAAAGCGTTCTTTTTTCATCCAATTTTCTTATCGTGTACTAAGCATTAATGTACTTTGTAATATCAGATAACAAAAACTTGGGATTAGTTAAATTTCTCCATATTTAAAACCCAACTAGAGTCAAAAGGTTTACGCACAAAAAGGCTGACTTTTTTTTGCATACATTGTAATTTATATTAATCTGAATGCAGCAGTATCATATGCTACGGGCCCATGCACATTCTTTTGGTCTGCAGCGTCTAACTGCATAAACAAAAACTAGAAAAATCTACATTCATGGTCCTGTATATGGATCACATTCTATGCTGTATGCATTTAAACATTTGTGTCAATATTTATGTGCATATCGCGCACATGGACCCTGTTGGCCATCGCTGCTGCTCAGGCTGACTTATCCAAAATGTTGTGACGGGAGTTGCTTTTGGGGGTGGGGAGACCCGTCTCAGCTCCCCATGTTCCCATTATGTGTAAGTCACCCTGTGCCTGTTAGGGGTACAGAGTGAAATATTCTAATATTGGGGTGGTGGATTGTTCATTGTTCTCTGCCATGCGACTGCATGCCATTGTTCTAGCAAACTATTATGGGATGTAATGTTTGTGTATTGGTGTGGGGGTTGGTCATTGTTCACTGCCAGGTGGTGTATCCCATTGTTCTATTGTGTGTCTTGCTTGGAGGCAAACTATTATGGGATGTAATGTTTCCGGCAGCCCTCCCCCTGATGGGACAGCCTGCTGATGTGTTTCCTGTCTGGGTGTGTATTTCCCCGCCCTGTGTATATATCTTGTATCTATGTTAAAATAAAGCAGTCCATTTCCTGTCTTTAATACGAGTCTAGTGTGTCTCGTTCTGTTTGGTCAGCGGTGGTGTCCGGGGATCTGTGTTCGGACAGGGAAGCTGGAGTCTAATGGAAATACCCAAGTGCAATCGGGGGCCCGGTTCCGTTACATTGGTGGCAAGCGGTGAACACGTCCAAACCACCACCAGGATTCAAGATCAGGAAAGGAGTGGTCAGTCACCCCAGTGGAGATATGGACCTGGCATCAGAGTTCCCAGGGCTGCTGCAGACTGTTCTTGCAACATACCCCAGGACTGTGTCTACGGATCAGTACCTGGAGCTCAGGCAGCGGATTTGGAAGGTGCTTTGGAGAGGAGCCCTCCAGGTTGCTGCTATGGACAAGGGCAAGTGCTATCCAACCCCAGCGGAATGGGCCAGGGACCATCGTAAGTTATGGATGCCATTCCTGGGTGAGCGACCCCAGGAGAAATGGTTGACTGAGTTGGACAGACTGGTCCAGCAGGAGATAGAGCTGGACAACCGATATCAGGCTCTGCCTCTGCAGAGCAGGAATATTTAGGGGTGACAATAGAATGCTCTCCTGAGGGATATGACTTTGGTGGCCCTGGAATGCTGTGGAAGAGCCTTACAGATCATTTTGTGTTTGGCGATGGAGGAGAACCTACCCTGTTGCGAGAAGACAGAGAGGCTATGTTCGGTCTCAGAGCTTGAACCAGATCTGGAATACCTGCTGAAGAAAGAACAGCATCTGGAAAGGGCATACAGGCAACTGCTAAAACATGTTCGGCAGCATGCCCAATAATCGGCAGTGGAAATTCCAGAGACTGGGGATTTGATAGACTTCTCTGCTGAGGAAAAACAACCTGGTAGGCCTCCAGCAGAAAAGCTGGCAACAGAGCGAAACATTACTGAACTCTGCCCAGCACTGGTAACATCTTCTGAGTTCCACGGACAGGAGATGGTGAACCCCTATCCCCAGACACCAGTTCCAGAGACTGGGGATTTGATTGACTTTTCTGCTGAGAAGGAACCAGCCGGCATGCCTCCAGCAGAAGAGCTGGCATCAGGGCATGGCGTTATTGACCTCTGCCCACAATAATCAGCACCGCAGGAGCTACAGGAAGAGGATGCAATCGGCACCTCACAACGGTAGCTTGAGCTGATGTCCGTGGATGGGACTTCGGTCTCCATTGACACAACCCCAGAAAAGGGTCTGGCATTGGGACAAGAGGATGTCAGCCTTACTTTGCAAACACTGGGGGATGTCCATCAAGTCAAAATGGATGAGACTACAGTCGCCACCTGGATACCCCAGGGATGCTGGTCAGTCGGCCCAGATCCCCCACAGCATGATGGAGTCAGCCCAGCCACCCTGTCATCTCTCCAGCAGCTGAGAGGACTTCAGGGAGAAGGACTGGTCCGTACTTCTCCCCAGTGGCAAGTATGTTCTATGAGAGAGGCAGAGGTTGGCTGGGTGAGTAATGCTTTGTGTGGGACAATTTGTTTGGGGAACTGTGTGGGTGCTGGCATTGGGGGACTGGAAGAACAGACTAACTTCGGAGTCCATCCGTCTGGGATTTACTCCTGCGTTAGTCTCCTGTCGAAAGGGGAGATATGTGACGGGAGTGACTTTTGGGGGTGGGGGGACCCCTGTCTCAGCTCCCCATGTTCCCATTATGTGTAAGTTACCCTGTGCCTGTTAGGGGTACAGGGTGAAATGTTCTAATATTGGGGTGGGGGTTTGTTCATTGTTCTCTGCCAGGCGGCTGCATGCCATTGTTCTAGCAAACTATTATGGGATGTAATGTTTGTGTATTGGTGTGGGGATTGCCCATTGTTCACTGCCACATGGTGCATCCCATTGTTCTATTGTGTGTCTTGCTTGGAAGCAAACTATTATGGGATGTAATGTTTTTGGCAGCCCTTCCCCCTGATGGGACGGCCTGCTGATGTGTTTCCTGTCTGGGTGTGTATTTCCCCGCCCTGTGTATATATCTTGTATCTATGTTAAAATAAAGCAGTCCATTTCCTGTCTTTAATACGAGTCGGGTGTGTCTCGTCCTGTTTGGTCAGTGGTGGTGTCCGGGGATCTGTGTTTGGACAGGGAAGCTGGAGTCTAACAGAAATACCCAAGTGCAGTCGGGGCTCCGGTTCCATTACATATGTGTAGCCAGTTTTCACCGTAATTACAGACTATTGAGGCTTACCTCTTCTGCTGAACAAGTCAATAACGTAAAAGTGGTGCATGCACAGAATGGCAGCCTTCGGTTTTTCAGAATTATCTGAGGTCATTCTGCACATGCACCACTGCTGCATGAATTATTTATTTAGATGAAATGTAGACATCAATATTGAGTAGTCCGGGGCTTCACTGGCTACACATTGTTTATATTTACGAGCAGTAGCAGTGACCAAAAGGGTCCATGTATGCTGCACGCATGTAAATGTTAACCCAAACGTTACATGCATAAAGCGTATGGACAACTTTTTATCCAGGATCTTGCAGCCTGCAAAATAATACGCCTGTATGCATGAACCCACCATATTTCATTCTCTTTTGAATACAGCAGGAAGGATTAGAACCTCTATCAGGTTTCCCACAAGGGATATTTTCCTGATTCCTGTCAATACAGAGGTAAGAGGAAATATCTTTAATGTAGATACAGACAAAGCACATTTTAGTACAGTCATAAATAGTTTGAACTTTAAAAAATGGTTTAATTCCTGTCTGTACCTTCTTGAGACTTGGCAGGACAGCACTTGCTGGACTCCCTTGACTCAAAGTGTATGTCCAGCACAGTTTTAGATACACTGGAGAAGGATTAGAATACCTGTCGTGTTTTTACTGCTATCTGAGGCTCTTTAAATACCCCTTAAAGATATTTTTCCAGGGACAACAGTATCACCAGACAAAACGTGAGAGAATATCTCCAACAGAAAGACAGGCAGAAAAAATACTTTCTTTTAGTAAAGTAGGGGAAGGTTAGAACCCATGTCAGCTTCTTACTGCTATCTGTGTCCCCAGTGCTGATTTTTTCCAGTTGTCATGCAAAAGGCAGGTGAGGGTTATCTCTCTAGCAGAGCTCTGGGTAGCTGTAAAACTCTATTCTATCCAAAGCTAACACAAAAAAAAGGTTTAGCTGGTCTCAGACATCAAACTAGAAGCTTAGCAAGAAGGGAAATTTAAATCATTCGTACTCATGCCTGCACAATGGTAATACATAAAAGTTATACATTCAAAAAGTTGTATAAGTTTAGTTGTGATTGTATCTATGGGGGGATTTACTAAAACTATTGCACTCAGAATCTGGTGCAGCTGTGCATGGTAGCCAAACAGCTTCTAACTACAACTTGTTCAATTAAGTTGAAAGCTTATTGATTTATAGGCAGAGCTGCACCAATTTTTTTACTTTCAAGTTTTAGTAAATAACCCCCTATGTAAGATAACTTTTCTATTAGGTTTACTGGCTCTTTAGACTGGTGTTAAACTAAGCAATTTAGCAATATGATCTAAGTTAATAAATGGATGTTCCACAAATGCTACTTTAACTAGTTGCCGACCGCAGATAGCCGAATGACGGCTTCACTGCGGCCGGCCAGTTCTGGGTGGACGTCATATGACGTCCCCCCAGAACGCGCTCTCCTGCGCGCCCCAGGGGGCGCGCACCCGGCGATCTCCGTGATCGCTGTGTCATACGGACACAGCTGATCACGAGATGTGGTAAAAGGCCGATCATACCAGCCTTTTACCACGTGATCAGCGGTGTCCAATGACACGCTGATCACAGGGAAATGCAAGTGCCGGTTCTCGGCTGCACTTTCCTCACGCTGTCAGATCGTGAGGAAAGTACTGCCGAGAACCGGCAGTTGTCAGAGCGGGGATCGGCACCGATCATCAGGGCACTGATGATCAGTGCCCTGATGATCGGTGCCCAGCAGTGCCACCCACAAGTTCCGCCCACCTGTGCCCAGCAGTGCGCCCACTAGCTCCGCCCACCTGTGCCCAGCAGTGCACCCACCTGTGCCCAGCAGTGCACCCACCTGTGCCACTCTGCAGTGTCACACACCTGTGCCCAGAAGTGCCACCTACCTGTGCCCAGCAGTGCCACCCACCTGTGCCCACCCACCTGTGCCCACCAGTGCCACCCACCTGTGCCCACCCACCAGTGCTGCCCACCAGTGCCACCCACCAGTGCAGCCCAGCAGTGCTGCCAGTCAGTGCCACCAGTCAGTGCCCAGTGGTTGTGCCAGTCAGTGCCGCCAGTCAGTGCCCAGCAGTGATGCCAGTCAGTGCCATCTATCAGTACCCATCATCAGTGTCACCTATCAGTGCCGCCCATCAGTGCTGCATATTAGTGCCGCCTATCCGTGACACCTCATTAGTGCTGCCTATCAGTGCCGCCTATCCGTGCCACCTCATTAGTACTGCCTATCAGTGCCCTTTAGTGCTGCCTATCAGTGCCGCCTATCAGTGCCCATCAGTGCTGCCTCATCAACGTACATCAGTGAAGGAGAAAAATTACCTGTTTGAAAAATTTTATAATAGAAACAAAGAAACTTTTTTTTTTTCAAATTTTTTGCACTTTTTTAATTTATAGCGCAAAAAGTAAAGCACCCAGTGGCGATTAAATACCACCAAAAGAAAGCTCTATTTGTGAGAAAAAAATGATCAAAATTTCATATGGGTACAATGTTGCATGACCGCGCAATTGTCAATCAAAGTGCGGCAGCGCTGAAAGCTGAAAATTGGCCTGGTAAGGAAGGGGGTATAAGTGCCTGGTAGGCAAGTGGTTAATACTGTTTACAGTGGGTATGAAGCCTTATTTTACCAATGGATTAAGAACAGGGGAAGAAAAAAATGTGTAGTTGTTCCCACTTGTAGGGCCCCTGAGAGTTACATGGCTAGCTATATCTATAATACTCTTCCCATCACTATAGCACTGAGCAAATAGCTTTTTCTGGGGTTAGGTGTGGAGGAAAAGTGATGGAGTGGCCATAGGATTTATGAATGTTACGGCTGAAGTAGTGGGCACAATCTTGCACCAAGGCCCAGTTGTGAAAGGTTTGGTCACCACAATTAACAGTCCACACACAGATGAATGAGTGCACAAAAACAAGAGGATATAAGTGGATAGGGATGGTTTCTTGGTGCTTAAGAACATACAGTGCACTTGTGCTTTACAAGAACACTTTTTGAAAACCTTCTACATTTTTGCCCAATAAGGATCAGTCATTAGTAGTTGTTTACTTGTCACTATAGCGACAAACTTAGTATTTTAATTTAAAACACTATACTAGAAAACCTCCTGAATTCTCTGCTTCAAAAAATGTGCATGACCTAATGGTTTAATATTTAATAACGCTATTAAATAATCATTCACACTTTGCCATTAAGAATTTAAAAATTACAGACTGAGTAAAGAAAAATGTCACTCATTTAAAATCTGTTTTCACTCATTATTAAGTGTATTTACGTAGCCACAAGTTAACAAGTGAAGACATGTTAAGGTTCAAAAGGTGTTCAAAATGTATTTTATACTTTAATTATTGTTTAGGGATATTTTCCTTAAGGTTAAATTTAAAGAGAACTTATTCAAAGACGAGCAGCAAATAGCCTCCTAGCAATAGGACATGGGCAATATTGTGGTAAGTAGAAATGGACAGGACATAGCAGAGGGCAGACTAGGTATAGGATGTATTACTCTCCATATGTGTCATACTATCCATATGTGGTGTCACTATGTTTGACACATTGCCTTGACTCATGAGCTTTCCATTTTTTTTACATAATGGTATGATGAAGAAAATTAAAAGGCTGCTATATTCATTCAGAACCCTTAAAAAGAGTACAACTAACCAAAGGCAGCAGTGAACACAAAGGGTTTAATTTACTAAAAGAGCATGTTCACTTTGCAAAGAGAATTTTTACCTGTCTTAGTGAATGCGGTGAAAACACCCAATCATGTGCAAGGAAAATTTAAATTTTTGCTTACAGGTGATTGGATGATAAATGTCAGCAGAGATTCTTCCCATTTACTAAGTTAAGGCTGGCCATACATTAAAGGATAAGTTCACCTTTTGATAAAAAATAATAAATGCGCAGTTTTTGCAGGTAAAAAAATGTGCATTTATTATTTTTGGTTGCAAAAGCCTGTAAAGCATTGCGCCAGCAATCAGCAGATCGCTGGTGCCATGCATGTCTCTTGCAGACCTGTCAGCATATCTGCTTGCCCATACATCCTATATGGGCAAGCAGATATACTGACAGGAAGATTCAATGAAATGGTAGTTCATTGAGAACTACAAGCCAACAGTTGCTAAGGGTGTATTAACTTGTAGTTCATTCACTCACAGAATACTGTGAATAAATGATGTGGCTGGGTAGGCGGAGCCCAGCAAGGTCAAGCTGTTTTAAAAAGTGACAGCTATGGGGAACTTCTCTGTGTACTTCTGTCACAGGGAGGGGGGGATCGGGCAGCAGCTGAAGCATTGAGAACATGTTACATGTTCCACCCTAAAAACAGGTGGAACATGTTGCATGTTCACAAAGGTGAACTTATCCTTTAAGCAACTAGAGGTTGAAGGAAAAAAAAAGTGCTTGATTCCTCTATCAACAGTCAGCATTGATGAGTGAATCCCTTCCGCTGCGCTATTGAATTCTGACAGTGAGAGACTTCTCCGCCGTCAAAATACAATGATTACTGTTGCTGGCTATAGCCGGCAGCACTAATCGCATGAAAAAAACCTGACAGGCTAGCTGTACTGAAGTTGATCAATAGATTAACTTCAGTACAACCAGCCTGCCCATAGACGGATCGAAATTTGACTGGTTTCTGCTGAACCGGCCAAATTTGTAACGGTCTATGGCCTGCTTAAAGGATAAGTTCACCTTTTGGAACATGTTACATGTTCCACCCATTTGTAGGGCGGAACATGTAATATGTTCTCATTGCTGCAGCCGGGCCTGCCACCTCCCCTCCCTCTGACAGATAATACGGGGAGAAGTCTCCCCATACTATCTGTCAGATTTGAAAACAGCGTGGCCGTGCAGGGCTCCACCCACATGGCCATGTCATTCATTCACGGTCGTCTGTGGATTAATGAACTGCAAGTCCATACAGCCCTAGCAGCTGTGGGCTTGTATTTTTCATTTAACTACCACAGAGCTCCACAACACCGCGGTAGTTCATTGAAGCTCCCTGTCAGAATATCTGCTTGGCCGTACATCCCTGTACAGCAAGCAGATATTCTGACAGATCTGCTGATGACTGGTGCAATGCTTTCCAGGCCCCTTTGGATAAAAATAATAAATGCACATTTTTTGACCTATAAAAAAGAAGTGCATTTGTTATTTTGTGCAGAAAGTGAACTTATCCTTTAATAGACAACTCCCTTACAAAGTGCTTCTCTCTTTTAGTTAATCAAACTGAAAGGGTCTATAATGCATTACTTTCCCTATCCCATGACCAATCTTTAAGGTAGAGCCAGTTCAATTTTCAGCAATGAGTCGGAAATTTTTACTTATGTATTTGTGAATGCTATAAATTCTACAAGTCTTATCACATTGAATCAATTTAGTTAGTTGGTCTAAAAAGCAAGAACCTTCCCTAAATGAGACATTGGATTTTAATTTGTGTCCAAATAACGTGTTGTTTAGTTTACCCTGATGAGAGTGTTTATGCCTTCGACCGTGTGCCAGGTATATATCCCAGCATGTGCTCATTTTCCTGGAATGTGAAAGTTTAAATGTGGAGCCGTGGTTCACTTCACAGCTTCTAATTTTGGCTGTGTCACAATTAACATAGAGACTCCAAAGATTCCTTCTAGATAACTAGCAATTAGACAATTAACTTAGTAAAAGGATATGCACAGGTGCTGGGACAGATGGATTTCAAAAACGTTAATTACCATGGCAGATATTAAAATCACTGCTAAAAGAGCTGTTGTTTCAACCATAAGAGTTATGCTGTCCTAAAAGCTTTCTGATATCTCAAAATACATTCTCATTAGTCACAAACATGAATGGAGTGAAAGCAAACTGAAACAGTCACTTGACACAATAATGTTTTCCAAATTAAAGTGAAACAGTCAGCCATTTTAACTTTTAAAGCTAAAAGTCCTTCCTAGCCTATTATCTTTATTAGCCAAGAAACCCTCATCATTGTGCCTCTATGAAACTAGTTTGACTTAGTTACTAAGAAATTATCCCCTACCTTTAGGACTAAGCCTTGCTACCTTCCCTGTTTAAAGTGTCCCAGTGGCCAATAACAGTACTTTTTCTGGACAAATAAATGTCAGTGGGTGGGGCTTAGTCTTATTTATTTCAGGTACTTATATAGCGCCGTCAATTTACGCAGCGCTTTACATATATATTGTACATTCACATCAGTCCCTAGCCCTAGTCTTGACATCAAGAGAGCCAGGGCCCTATAAAATAACTAGTTTGGATAATTATGTAACATAGCAAAAATGCAACGGGAAGGAGGTTGGTGGCCACCGTATGTGTCACCCATAAGCATACAGTGCATCCCAGGAAGTTGTTCTGCATTGTTTTACACAAAACAATAAATAACAGTGAATCATCAAGGCTAACACAGGCAGAAAGGCATAATGTGCACATAAGCACTAATAACACATGAATTATTTAGTTTGTCCAATGTAAGTATCTATATTGTACCTTTTCTTCAATAAGAAAATATGATGTGCTGTAACCCAGTTGTACTGCGTAGTGTTGCATTATCTGAGTGCAAAGTGGCCTGCTTATAAACAGCAAATGGATGGCACACCAACCTGCCAGGAAAGGATACATAATAGTAAGTTCAATCAATATACTAACTGGCATTGACTATTATCTAAGCGGCCGAGTATGCAATCATTTTTGGGTGCTTCATGTGTACAACTGATTTGAAACTTGCTTTAAATAAAAGAAAACTGTATTGTCAAAGCAGCTCTCTCACAATCAACTCCAGAATTGTCATCATGCTAAATCACTTTAGTAGAAAGTAGTAAATACATTTAGGTTTTTAGCATTACAGGGTGCAAAAAGCTGTGTGCTCTAAGTCATGGCAGACTGACCTAGCAAAATGCTACAGATTGTTTAATTTGGAACAGGAACATTTTACAGTGAGGACAAAAAGCATAGCTACATTCACTTTTGTTAGATAGATAATATTATACTATCTTTAATAAAGTACAAACACTATTGCAGCAATAAACACATCACCGTATTGAGTCAATATCTAGTTCATTATTACAAGTAGTCACTAGGAGCATTTAATTACAGTGTGAAAATTAATAATCCACTTTCACTAACTGTTCAATGTATTAGTGAAAAATATAAACTTAAAACAATCAAATTCAATGTAGATATTTTAGATCATTGCATTTATTTGCAGCAAAGAATGATTAATTAAACCTACATCACATGTGATCATAAATATATTCCAATTATATTATTATAATTAGACGTTAAAGTCACCAAGATTGACTATAGTATTGATTTTTGATGGAAATTATTAACTGGCTGACTCTACACACTATGCTGACAAAAACAAAATGAGGCGAGTCATCCATACTAAAACCTCAAGAAAGGGTTAGACTGGGTACCGTTTACAGCCCAAACTGGTCTGGAACATCTGACATGCAGCAGAAGGGCTGGTCTAGCTAGAGCTATGTGCAAGTGTAAGCTGCATTCATCTTATCCCTTTTACTCAGGTTATACACTTATAGTAGCATTTTATAGCAGTAGTAAACTTGGACATTAAAAAAAAAAAAAAATTCTCTGCAAGACAATGGCATTGCATACTAGCACAGGGCTTCCATCTTCACCTGGACTTCCTTCCAGGTTTCCAGGCTCTGGCTGTATGAATGGCCAATCCACGATGAATTTACTCCCATACATGAGTTCAGGAGTCATGGCCCTGACACGGAGCTCTGAAGTTATGGCACGGGTATGCCGTCCCTTCAGAGTGCATGCACTGGTGACGTCACCGTTGCATCCCGTTTGAATATCTCCTAAACAGTGCAAATTTAAACGATATTCACTGTACCTACAGGTAAGCCTTATTATAGGCTTACCTGTAGGTACAAGTTCAAAAGTGGACTTTACTACCACTTTAAGCTGGTGATACACAACTTAAATTTCAGGTAAATCCTGCTGACTCCTGAATGTGAGTTGTCCATGGCACTGTGTGTGCCACCTGACTTGACAACTCTGACCCTTAGTTTAGCAGTGTTTGAAAGGTGGGCCTTTCACTTTTAGTAGTTTTTATTTTCCCCTCCTTAGCTTAGCAATGTTTGAAAGGTGAGCCACTACAATGTGAAACAACTTGCCTGTAAGCCCAAACATACATTGGCTATGGGTACAGCTACTGGCTTGGGGTAGAAGAATATATAACCTGGAAGGATATGTTATTACAAGCTACTGGTTTAAGGATTTCAGTGTGACCAGTAGTATATCCCAGAGGACCCTGTCAGTGCTTCATAAAAAAATCAATTACTATTTTTATTGTGTTTTCTTTTACCTAGATACATTGTAAAATGATACGTTTAACATTCTACTGAGAGCAGTCTGAATATTGCTGTAGGGATTAAGTTAATTTCTGGTGCATATATTCATGTTCTCAGTCATTAGGAAGTAGGATATTAAAACTTCTAGTGGTAGCTCGTGTGTGATTTTAAGACCCAGAGATGTTTTTGCTCCAAGTTGCTGTGGGTGACATCACTTTGTTAAAGCCCCATGTTTATCCAGCTCATTTTCAGAGGAAGGCTATTGCACCAGAATAGATTTTGTTAGTCTGCATACCAGGGCCTACTCTGCATACCATTGCTTGCTTTGAGGATTACTTTCATTTTACTTCCATTGTACCCAGAGAAAATCTGTAAATGCAGGGTTTGAAACTACAAGAAAAGCTTTAAACTTTTTTTTTAAAAAAAGGTATGTTTGCATGCAATTCAAGTTATGCAAGTATGTGGCATATGCATTAAGCAGATGGAACTTTGTTTTTGTTAATGGTGAATCTTTTATGTTACATACTGACTGAATCAAATGAGGTGAAAAGTTCATTAGTTGGGTGGAAATCTACAGAACTTTCTTTATATTTTATTTTGGTCCTATAAATACAATCTACTAATGGGTAACATCTTATAGAAATAAAGCAAAAGAGCAAAAAAACCAATAAAAACACACAATACAGCTTATTTTGGTCATCGAAGGATTCTACGTTCACCAAGTGCACATCTACGGAAATCAATTATTTTGTTTTTGTCCAATATTCTACTTAGGAAGTTTTTAAAATGTGCTACATATGATTGGGTGTGAAACACAGGTTCTCTGGACTAAGAGGAAAAAAAAACTGTAATAAACCTTGCAGATTGTGGTTTGCTGGGAATATATTTTCATTTTAATTTTACTCTTTAACTTTGCCAATAAAGGACTTGTGTTACTAAGTCCCACCCACTGTCCATCCTCTTGTCCACCGAGAGTGCTTCAGTGGCCAAGATGATTAAAATGTTCAACCTCAATATACAGGTGAAACTCCTATAATTAGAATATTGTGCAAAAGTTCATTTATTTCAGGAATGCAATTTAAAAGGTGAAACTAATATATGAGATAGACTCATTACATGCAAAGCAAGATAGTTCAAGCCGTGATTTGTCATACTTGTGATGATTATGGCTTACAGCTCATGAAAACCCCAAATCCACAATCTCAGAAAATTAGAATATTACATGCAATCAATAAAACAAGGATTGTACATAGAACAATATCGGACCTCTGAAAAGTATAAGCATGCATATGTACTCAGTACTTGGTTTGGGCCACTTTTGCAGCAATTACTGCCTCAATGCGACGTGGCATGGAAGCTATCAGCCTGTGGCACTGCTGAGGTGTTATGGAAGTCCAGGATGCTTCAATAGCGGCCTTCAGCTCTTCTGCATTGTTCGGTCTCATGTCTCTCATCTTACTCTTGGCAATGCCCCATAGATTCTCTATTGGGTTCAGGTCAGGCGAGTTTGCTGGCCAATCAAGCACAGTAATCCCACTGTCATGGAACCAGGTTTTGTTGGTTTTGGCAGTGTGGGCAGGTGCCAAGTCCTGCTGGAAAATGAAGTCAGCATCCCCATAAAGTTCGTCTGTGGAAGGAAGCTTGAAGTGCTCCAAAATCTCCTGGTAGACGGCTGCGTTGACCCTGGACTTAATGAAGCACAGTGGACCAACACCAGCAGATGACATGGCTCCCCAAATCAACACAGACTGTGGAAACTTCACACTGGACTTCAAGCATCTTGCAGTGTGTGCCTCTCCATTCTTCCTCCATACTTTGGATCCTTGGTTTCCAACTGAGATGCAAAAGTTGCTCTCATCAGAAAAGAGTACTTTGGACCACTGAGCAACAGACCAGGACTGTTTTTCTTTAGCCCAGGTAAGACGCTTCTGACGTTGTTTGTTGTTCAGGAGCGGCTTGACAAGAGGAATACGACATTTGAAGCCCATGTCCAGGATCCGTCTGTGTGTGGTGGCTCTTGATGCACTTACTCCAGCCTCAGTCCACTCCTTGTGAAAGTCCCCAACACTTTTTAATGGCCTTCTCCTGACAATCCTCTCCAGGCTACAGTCATCCTTGCTGCTTGTGCATCTTTTTCTTCCACACCTTTCCCTTCCACATAACTTTCTATTAATGTGCTTTGATACAGCACTTTGGGAACATCCAACTTCTTTTGCAATTACCTTTTGAGGCTTTCCCTCCTTATGGAAGGTGTCAATGATGGTTTTCTGCACAACTGTCAGGTCAGCAGTCTTTCCCATGATTGTGATTCCTACTGAACCAGACTGAGAGACCATTTAAAGGCACAGGAACCCTTTACAGGTGTTATGGCTTAATTGGTTGATTAGAGTGGGACACTTTGAGCCTAGAATATTGCACCTTTTCACAATATTCTAATTTTCTGAGATTGTGGATTTGGGGTTTTCAAGAGCTGTAAGCCATAATCATCACAATTATGACAAATCACGGCTTCAACTATCTTGCTTTGCATGTAATGAGTCTATCTCATATATTAGTTTCACCTTTTACATTGCATTCCTGAAATAAATGAACTTTTGCACGATATTCTAATTTTTCTAGTTTCACCTGTACTGTATTTTGTGAAAGCAATACTATTGTATTGTGCTTATTGTTATTTGACAGCTGGCCCCTCTGGCTGACACAATACCTGAACATCGGCTGCATCTGATTGCTGCGGCTGGGTTTTGGTCAACAATTTTCCACTCGGCGCCTTCAATTTTTCAATCAAGGACTGAGCAAATTTTGTCTGGTTTCTCAGTTTATAACCTGTTTAGCTTTTAAATTAGTGAGATAGTGTTAAAATCACATTTTTATTGGTATGCTGTCTATCACTTGTCAGATAGGCTTGACCTCACTTCCTGTTGTGTCAATGAGACAGGAAGTGAGGGGAAGCTCTCCAACAGTGACAAAGACATAGGTTCTGTTTGTTTCCCTTTTCCTTATTTCTTGTTGAAGTGAGAGAAAAAGTCCCTAAACATATGAAGACAGCAATCAAAACCTGACAGAGGCTATAACATCCCCATTCTTCTGATATAAGGTATTTTTGTTGCTGTCTGTTTGAGCACTGGAGGGCTTCTCCTCACATCTATGGGTTGATTTACTAAAGGCAAATAGACTGTGCACTTTGTATAGTGCAGTTGCACTCTGCAAGAGCAGTTGCTTCAGAGCTTAGTAAATGAGGTAAAGCTTCACTTTGTAAAGAATACCCAATTATGTGCAAGAAAAAAAACACACAGCATTTTTGCTTTCACATGATTGGATGATGGAAGTCAGCAGATCTTCTGTTCATTTATTAAGATCTGGTACAACTGCTCTTGCAGAGTGGAACTACACTTTAAAAAGTGTACAGTCTATTTGCCTTTAGTAAATCAACCCTTATGTGTCAAGTTCTCATGAAGCCCCATGTGACAGAACAATCATAAAGCTCCATACTTACAAAAGTGTGGTTTATAACAGTCATTGCTTCCTGAAACTTCACACTGTCTTTGTGAGTTTATTATAACAGGAAGACATGCCCCTTGAACCTGCCACTCACACCCCTAAGGGTACACTACCCGTAGGCTAAAAAGTGTCTCTCCTAAGCTGCACATTGAGCTTGTAACAAAATATACAATAATGGCTGAGAGAAAGGTAATTAGATAATAGATCCAGGTGTTCACTATAACCGGTCAGCACAGGCCAGATTCTCCAACAACAATAAACAATAGCTCAGAGCGCAGTTCACTATGTAGATAATATCAAGCTCTAGTTATCAACACAGCCAACCTTCCCAGTGACTACCTCTCTATGCTGCATTTGTTTTATCCATGAAACGGCTCTACTAATCAAGATTAAATTGCAAGCTTCCATAGCAACATGCTGTTTTGTTATTTATTATCTTTTTATATATTTTTTTGAAAGCTGGGTTTTAAAATTAGCAGCAGGTCTGAGAGGTTAATCATGATAAAAATGGCCTCCCCTAGCCGCACCTTTTCCAAATAAAGCTATTTTTAAAGCTGCTTGGTATTTGGACAACATTACACGGTTTGCATAAATTCTTCATGCCCCATGCAGAAGTTTGAAATGTGCATAAAAGGGTTTAATTGTGGTTTCAAGCAGGGATTCTGGTTTATATCATGCTTCCTTAAGTATCAGATAGACCAAATGTCCCCTTCTGACCATGAAAACACAAATTAAATAAGTGCAAAGTGAATTACAGCACAGACGTTTTCTTCATAATGCTCGCAGAGTGACAAAACCACAGACAAAGCAAAGCAGACATGTAAACTCTACTTGCTCATGTCCCAAGCGTTAGACTGTCTTCCCCAGGAGCTTAGGAGACAGGGAAAGAATTGAATTGTTTACTCCATGAAGAAAGAATGTAAAAACTGCCCTCGTGCTGTTCAGTGCAGAGAGGAGAGGGAGGATAGACAAATATTCTGTAGAGGAACAGACGAAGGAGGGGGGTCACTTCTGTTCGGAGAGCATGAGAGTGACTGACACAGAAAGACTATGTTGTATCTGTTGTTTGTAGTAAAGCTTTATTTAAATGTAGATTGTGCTGACAAGAGAAATGTGCCAACAAATGTCTGGAATGAAAGTGTCAGGGGCTACATAAGGAAGCCATGCTATACAGTATGTGCATGCTTATTCATAATCATTGGCTCCTGTGACGTTTTTATCTAGGCCTATCCTTCCCTTTGTTTGGAAACGTATGTAGAACGATATGTACTTGTTGCCTATAGCAACCAGATACTTTCTTTCATTACCAATAATAGCTACATGCATGTAAATGTTTGCTATAAGCAGCAAAAATAGTTCTTCCTTCAGCCTGGCAAAAGGTAAAAGTCATGCAGGAAAGATTTAGTTAAAAAACATCTTTGATAATTCTAAGTATTTGTTCAGAAGTGATACATAGAAACATTATCAGCATTAAAATAAAAAAAACCTTCTGTGCCTCTGGATCCCCCTAGCACTCCCCCCCCCCCTTTATACTTACTTAAGTCCAAATTCCATCCAGTGTTGAGCCTGAGAGCGGCAGCTCTCTCCCTGCTCACTGGGCAGATTGATAGCAGCGGGAGTCATTGGCTCCCACTGCTGTCAATCAAAATCTGTGATGAGGGAGGTGCTGGGCCAAGCTGATATATATATATATATAGCTATATATGCAGACAGGTCGGCTTGAGATCAAGTCCCCATGAGTGCCCCCCAGGAAGCGGCTTCCTAGCGGGGCACTCACCAAAGAGAAGGAGCCAGTGCCGGTGGGGGACACCAGCAAAGGAGGATTAGGGCTGCTCTGTGCAAACCATTCCACAGAGATAAGTACCGTATTTTTCGGCGTATAAGACAACTTTTTAACCCATGAAAATCTTCTCAAAAGTCGGGGGTCGTCTTATATGCCGGTATACGGCATCCTGACACTTGGTGTCAGGGCGGCACTTTTTAGGGGGGCGGCGCGGTGCCGCCGCCCCCCCTCTTCCAACGGAAGGGACACTAAGTACAGGGGCGGGCAGGGGGCTGCTGTTTCTTACCTGGCTCCGGTCCCAGTCCCACGACGATCCAGTCCAGGAAGTGCGGCTGTTCCTTCATTCAGTTCGGCCTCTCGATGTTCGCGCGGCCGCTCGGCTCTGCCTCCTCACCGCTGATTGGGCGTCAGAACTGTAGCTCAGGAAAGGCACATAGGCAGCCAATCACCGGAGAGGAGGCGGAGCCGAGCGGCCCCGCAAAAATCGAGTGAGGGAGCGGCCAGTAAGTGTGCCGTGCAGAGGTGGTGCTGCAACCACCTATGCTGGCTGCAGCAGCACCATGCTGGAACAGGGGTCAGCAAGTGCCATTGGTGTCAGTGGGAGGAATAGTGCCCCATCATTGGTGTCACTGATACTATTGATGGGGCATTATTCCTCCCACTGACACCAACGATGGGGCACTATTCCTCCTCCCCACTGACACCAACGATGGGGCACTATTCCGCCCCCACACCAGACACCAACGATAGGGCAATATTCCACCCCCTACTGACACCAATGATGGAACACTATTCCTTCCCCCACTGACACCAATAATGGGGTACTATTCCTCCCACTGACACCAATGTTGGGACACTATTCCTCCCACTGACACCAATGACAGGGCACTATTCCTCCCACTGACACCAATGACGGGGCACAATTCCTCCCACTGACACCAAAGATGGGGCATTATTCCCCCCCCCTGATACTAATGATGGGGCACTATTCCTCCCACTGATAACAATGATGGGTCACTATTCCTCCCAGTGATACCAATGATGGGGCACTATTGCTCCCACTGATACCAATGATGGGCCACTATTCCTCCCACTGATACCAATGATGGGCCACTATTCCTCCCACTGATACCAATGATAGGGCACTATTCCTGCCACTGATACCAATGATGGGGCATGATTCCTGCCACTGACACCAATGATGGGGCGCTATTCCTCCCACTGACACCAATGATGGGGCGCTATTCCTCCCACTGACACCAATAATGGGGCACGATTCCTCACTCTGACACCAATGATGGGGCACGATTCCTCGCTCTGACACCAATGATGGGGCACGATTCCTCGCTCTGACACCAATGATGGGGCACGATTCCTCGCTCTGACACCAATGATGGGGCACGATTCCTCGCTCTGACACCAATGATGGGGCACGATTCCTCACTCTGACACCAATGATGGGACACTATTTCTCACACACTGACACTAATGATGGGGCACCATCATTGGTGTCAGTGGGAGGAATAGTGCCCCATCATTGGTGTCAGTGGGAGGAATAGCACCCCATCATTGGAATACCATACTGAAATACCATACCATATTGAAATCAAATCTGATGTTTTTTAATTTTTATTTGGTTTGCGTTGGAAGAGGGGTAGTCTTATACAGCGAGTACAGCCCAAACCCTATATTTTAACAGGAAAAGTAGGGGGTCGTCTTATACACCAAGTCGTCTTATACGCCGGAAAATACTGTATTTTTTTTTTTAAACAAATTAAAAGTCAAGATTTTCAATGACTTTGAACATCTTTCCAACTCTGAGCTCTAAGATAAGTGTCGGAATTAAGAAATAAACCATGTGGTCCAATAAAGTGTTACTAAACCCAGGACCCTGCATTCACTCTATCTGGTCTCCCATAGAACACAGGACACGAACATGCAATTATTTTAGTAAATATAAACTACTAAATACCTTTTCTCATCAGCAGTTAGAGCAGTCTTGTGACTTCTATCAGTGTCAGGCCGAGCACTGGTTACAGCTTGTATTAGGAGTTTTCATTTTGCCCTAGGAGGATGCAAAGCCCCTGACCTCTGTCTGGACAGTGCTGATTGGTTCTGTGCTGATCACATGCGCTCTCCCACTCTCTCTAGCAATACACACTAAACTGAGCATGTGCAGAGTCTTATCGGGAGATAAAAGGGGGACAGTGGAAGAAGGGAAGGATCAGAGAAGTCAGGATCAAACAACCTTTTTACACAATGCAGAGGATTAACCCCTTAGGTTCCACAGTGAGCATAACAAGCATACTTTACTGCATATACGGACTGATTTTACTGTTGTGGGTTTAGTAACACTTTAAGTCTGTCCCTTTTTTTAATTTTTTTCCTTGTTTTTAATGTTTTTGTCTGAGTATAGATCTATATTAGTCCCAAGTATATTTATATTCACTTACTGTTCAGTGAATCAAAACCTCTGCTGAAAGTCTGTTCCATGTACCCTTCTAGTTTGGGAGAAAGAAGGGAAAGGGGAGACACGACTGAAATGACCTCAGACAGTCTCTCTTGGTATTTTTTTATCCCTCAGACTTTTCACCATTTTTGCTGCTCATCTCTGGACTTGTTCTATTATTAAAGTGGCTCTAAGGCCTTATTTACCCTAATGCATGCCTTGCAATGTTTTGGTAAAATATCACCCCCTTGCCCCCTTTAGGCTAAGTTCATACCTATGCAGTTTGCATTTGATCAGTTTCTGCAGTGCTTTTTGTGGTGTGTTTTTGCACATGCATTTTTTACGTGTTTTGCATTTTTTTTCCAACTTGTTGCTGGGCAGATTAAAATGCAAAACGCATAAAAAATGCATAAAACGGCACAACATGCTTTTCTGCAGCCTCTGCATTGAAGTCTATAGAAATGCAATGTTTTACCTTTAGGAAAGTCCCTGACCCTTTCCAAAAAGTGCAGAAAAAAAAACAGTGAAAACGTGCAGATGTAAACCTGTCCCAAAGGAAATCATATTAAATGGACTGCTGTGCGTTTCTGCAAAACGCAGCGGAAAACGCATAGGTGTGTACCTAGACTTATACTTACCTGAGTCTTCACTCAATCCAGCGATGTGCCCGTCTGTAGCGGCTCTTTCCTCTAATTTCCTGGTCTAACAGGCTTTGCTGAGGCAGCGGGAGAAGAAGAGGAGGAGCCAGGAGCACTAGAGCAGGTAAGTTATACACTTTGAGTTCACAATCATTTTAAAATCTTTTTACAAGTAAGGTCTCCAGAAATGGATGCAGTTTTCTAAGTGAGGTCTAACTTAAGATCTGTATAGAAGAATCAGGACTTCCTTCATCCTGCTGGTGATCCCTCTATATAAAGATCTATATATGGGAATCAGAACCGCTTTCCTCCTGCTAGTGATGCGCTTCAGAATTCTATTTGCTTTCCTTACTACCAGACCACACTGGCCACACTCATTTTGCAATCATCAAATCATTTTGAAATCATCAACAAATCATCAATAAAAAAGTACTCCCAAACCTTTTTCCTCTGTAAGTGCATTACTTTGCAGTTAGGGAAAATAAATCCTATGGTAGTAGAGTACAATATTGGTCTTTAACTGTCAGGCAAGGTAACTGCATTTTTTCAGACAGAATGCCAACCTTCGGAAGTGTCAAACAGAATTGCAATTGGATTAATCTATCTGTCCAGTTTGCAATACTCATCTCAGTAAAATATGCCAGCACTGTGTTATTTACGTGGGTGAATCCAATTTACTCAAAAATAGACAATTTTATAAGTGAAGTATTTTAGCTTAAAATGGCAATTTAGCGAGCAATTACCTTTTTCCACAGCTTTTCAGAACTAGTTCAAGATTTACATAAGTTAAATATGAAAAGGAGCAGTCTGCTGACAACTAAAAAATTGGCTATTGGAACTCCAGTCCATGTGGCCCATATAGTTGGCTTTTGCAAAGTTGCAGGCAGACCTTTTATGAAATGAACCATGACTCTAAAAACAGCCCACAATTCACCAGGAATGTTTTCATACTAAGTCATACATTTGTAGTACAGTGGTAGCATTGGGCCTATTAAAAGTCCCACTTTTAGTTTGTAAACTATGTAAAAACATAAACATAATTGTAATAAAAATGTAAAAGGTAATAAAGTGGACCGATATGCTCACATTTATAAAGAAAAGTGTCAACTTTAGAACAATGGTTCACTTCACAGAATGTCTGTCTTAAATCTCATGAAACTGACATAGGTCAGCATAGGGTAGAAAGGAGATTGCTGACATCACACAGCGTATGGTAGCCCATATCAGGAAGATGGCAGTATTATTTTCTCAACCATGCTGTGTGCAATGTACAGGCTTAGGTCTGTACAACAGAAAAACTGTAAATGGTTTTATGCCTTTTGCCTAATTAACATATTTGAGTGTTGAAAAAAAAGAATGTATTTTTAAAATGCCAATTTTTCATGTATGGGTAGGCTGATATTCTTCTCCAGAAAATGTGGCAGCCATATTTCAAATGCAGGTTATTCTGTAAACATTCACACTGTGAAAATAAGCCATTAGATTTCTGCATGTTACACAGTTTAGTAAATCAGAGTGAGAGTCTGAGGTGTATAAATGTGGGGAAATTATTTTTCTATTCATACACAGGATTTCATACAAGCCAAACGGTGAAGCACTGAAAAAGCTTCCTCTTGACCACTCTGATGTATTACAATTTTACAGAAATTAAAAACATCCATTAAAAGGAATGGGCTCTCTGAAATAATATATTTATACTAAATTACCTTTCACATTTACCTTTAATGGATCCTATTTTCAAGAGTTTTGCCATTGGCAAAGATTTGAAAGGGGCCTTTAGAAAGGAAAGAGCTGAATATGATTTTTATCATTGTAGCCAGCCTTTTGTTGGAAAGATTTTTAAATTAACATAAATTTTAACCCTATGGGGCCTCGTGCATTACATATGCTCTCTGTAACCTAAGTAATTAGTCTTCCTTGATGATCATCTGCATCGGTTGTTTTTAATAGAAAAATTCTAGAGTAGCAGCTTTGCCAGATAGCACTAACACAAAAAAGGATTATTTTATAAAGTGCAAAGCAAAGCTCAGTTGTGTGCCCACTGACAAAAACAAAAAAATCTGAATAGTGTAAAGTGAATTGATGTGCTGTAATCCAAAACAACCAATCTCTGTTCAGCTGACAGTAGCATGCAGCTGTCATACCAGCTAATATGATTTCTTGTTAGTTGTTGTGATTTCCATTTTCACAAGCTCCATGCCTTTTTACAGCACCCTGACCAAAAGAAATATATATTGAACATAATAAATTAGTAATAAACCGAATGATAACTTATACACAAAAACATCAATGTACTAAAAGCTATGTACAAAATTGATGTTTGTCTTGTTCTTTTTTTTGTAAGCAGCAGGTAAAATATTAGGCCTTAGGAAAATTGAATTTTTATTAGCAGATAGTAATACTAACACTTGATATTCCAGTGCCAATTTAACCAGGCAGACACACTGCATAGTGCCATAACTCCATTTTGCATTGTCTCCGTAATAATATAATGAAATATTCATTAGAAATCCTGAATAAAATATATACAACAATAAATCACAATAATCTAGTCTTCTGCTCCGATAGATTTCCCTTATTCAGTCCATCTGCACCATGGACAAATAAAAACAAAAAAAGCTGAATCTGCTATTTTACCAGGGAAAAAAAAGTAGAAACAGACTCTCTTGTATCAGTGCTTGTTTGGGTTTGGAAATGCAAAAAAATGGTCCACAGAAGATTTAATAGGAATGATACAGTATATATCAAACCTTTTACCAATACCATAAAAAGATCTGATATATGGTCATCATCAAAATCAGGGGTGTCCAAAATGAAGCCCAAGATGAGTTTGAATGCGGCCTAACACAAAATCGTAAACTTACTAATTTATCAAAAAGTGCAAATATCGCACTAGTTTTATGTTGCCCTCTTTCACTTTTATAATAAAAAAAGTACCAAAAAATGAAGTTTTATTACTCTGATAGGTACATTATCTATATCAGTGATCATTAACTTGAGTGATCTGCTCGACTCTTTCTGCTCAACAACTATCCTTACTGTTTGTGTATTTTATAGGTGACCTAAAACAATTCCCCTTCTTCTAATGTGGCTCAGGAACATCAAAAAGGTTGGACACGCCTGCTCTAATTGATCCCCAGGCTTGCCCTATCAGCTGTGTTTATTTCTTTGTCAATTGAACAAGTTTTCTATGTTGTTTTCCAAGCAGTAAAGGTATTGTTTCTGCTTTGTTGACTCATAACTACTTTCTCAATAGATTGGTAAAACTGTTCCTCATGCTAAAAAATATCTACTACAAACAGTGAAGCACTATAGATGTCCCAACGTTAGTCATTCATCCCCTATGTACTACAAAATGAATGCCATAGATGTTCAGGGCTAGTGTGTGGTAAAATGTATTGTGTATAGGTGTATTATAAGGACTGTAGCTGATTGCATACATAAGTCAGAATGACAATGTGTTTGATATGCAGAAGGCACTTCACAGCCCTGTTCACATTTCTATGCCTGCAGTGCAGTTTTCTGATGTGCTTGTATGTATGTTGTGACACATCATACCAAGTTACATACATTTTATTTATATACATATTCTTTCTCTGTCCTCTTATTCCTTTCCTTATAAAAAATGTTTTGACATTGCCTTGGTTGGAAAAGACACAATAAGCCATGGTGTTTTTTTTATGTTAGCAATAAAGCAAAATTCCATGTAAACAAATACATACTTAAGATACACACTATAAATTCTGACCTCCCAAGGTCCCCAGCCAGTCTTGTGATTTAGAGTTCATGCATACGAACATATGCGTTTATGTAGGATCCTGCCGGTGGAAAAATCTTGTTTATACACTAAGTATGTAACGTCTGTGCTAATGTTCACATGTGTACAGCTTATAACACAAATGTATCCTTTTGGCCCTATTGGATCTGAAGATACAAGGCGGCACCTGCTGCTAAGTGTCCTTTATTGCTAGGATCCAGGTGGCCATTAAGCGCCAACATGTCAACTTAATAGTATGTAATCAAGCTATTTATTTATTTATTACAGGTACCTATACAGCACCATCAATTTACTCTGCATTTCATATATATATTTTGTACATTTACATCAGTCCCTGCTTACAATCTAAAGTCCCTAACTCACACTCATACATACAGAGACTAGGGCCAATTTAGACAGGAGCCAATTAATCTACCAGCATGTCCTTGGAGTGTCGGAGGAAACCGGAGTACCTGAATGAAACCCACACAGGCACAGGAAGAACATGCAAATTCACTGCAGGTGGTTGGGATTTGAATGACCCTAATGCTGCTAAGCGAAAGTGCAATTAAATATTGTTGATCTTTGCATGCCGGCCCTGAGCAGCAGCAGTGGTATGTGCAACATATGCTGTATACGTGTAAACGTTAGCACAAATCTTTAAACAAATACGGTGTAAAATATGTATATAAATATGCAAGACCATGGGCACACATATATATATATATATATATCTTAATTATAGGGATCTGAACATAGGTTTAGATTTAATAAAACTCAGAATCTGCACATCTGCATGATAGCCTATCAGCTTCTAAGTTCAGCTTGTTCAAATACGCTTTGGCAATGAAACCTGGAGGTTGACTGGTTTATATGCAGAGCTGCACCAGATTTTGTACTTTCCAGTTTTAGTAAATAACCCCCATAGCGTTTACTGAACTTTACCCAGCTGTGTGCATGGGCCGATAAAATACAATACATCTTTCTGTCTCAACAATTCATGTTTCTGTGTTATATCTCCACCTCCAGCCTCCTGGGCATTGAAAGAGCATCATCAAACCAATTCGTTACATAGGGAGCTGGCATAGGAAGCAGTAATGCAGAATGATATTACTGGCTAGCACTAGATCTGGTGTTTATTACAAGAACAGCTGCCCAAAATTACAAATGTTTTTGCAAGTAAAACTGTAAAAACGTGTTTAACCGCTTTCCTGCTGCCCTATAGCAAAAATACTGCTACAGGGCGGCAGGACTGCGCAAAATCACATGTATATATATATATATGCGATATTGCATTTCCAGGTAGGGGGCGTGCGCGCTCTACCCGTGCCGCCACTGGCAGCCTCAGCTGTTGATCTCCAGGTCCCGGCCAGTGATTCCCCGCCAGCACCCAGCGGCCACTGAGTATCACTGACGGGGGAGAGACCTGTATGTAAACAATACAGATCTCTCCCCTGTCAGCTCCTGCACACTGCTTCCTATTGCTCTGCATAGCACAGCAATACAAAGCAATGTGCTGACACAGTAAAAGATACACAGCACACAGGAAAACAGCACACGGTTAACCCTTTGATCGCCCCAGATGTTAATCAACTGTGTATTTTTTAATTTGCCTGGAGTTCCACTTTACTATTATTATTATTATTAATTTTGAATGGCACCACAGCGTAACACATGTATACTCATACTTTAAAATATGCTGTGGTACCATCCAGTAAAATGCTTGACCACAACACATATGTGTGAATGGTTCCTAAAAAACATGTGCTGCAGTGTCAACTGCCTCCTTTGGCTTCAATTCATTGTTCCCGTGACCTGCATTTTCCACTGGTGGGCTATGCATTAGGACTCATTCACAACATGCATGTGTGCTGGTGTGTGGTGCAGATAAGTGCTGCAATGTGTTGGTAATACCCTTTACAGTTGTTGCTTTTATTTATCTGTTTGTAATTCTATGCTTTGCAATGCATTCATGGGTGTTGTAATGCATTTTTGTGAACCATGCTGCAAAAAAATGCATTATGTCTATGTTTTTCTTCACTGGGAAAAAAGACAGCAATAATATTTTTCATGTCCTTACATTGAGCCTGAACTGATCAACACAATTTAATGCACTAGGTGTGAATGAGCCCCTAAACTACAGGGAAGTGCACAAGTGTGAACAAATCATAAAAACTTTTCTCTTCAGCTTATGCTGTCTTTCTACACATACAGGACTGTTGATGCAGAAATTCTTATTGAACAGGTGAATAATGGTGTGTGGGTGAGACTACTGTAATCTGGTCCATCTACACCCTGTACTATGCCATGCAAGCTGAGACTTGTAGTGCCATAGCTGATGGATACAACCAGATCCCCAAAACCAGCTACCCTGTACTATGCCATGCAAGCTGAGACTTGTAGTTCCATAGCTGATGGATACAACCAGATCCCCAAAACCAGCTACAACTAAGTCTGACTGTATATGAAGATGGCCTAGAATCCAAATCAGGAAAAACATTCCCAAGCAGAATACCGGTCCAGCAAACAGAAGTCCTATAAGGTCTGTTTCACAGCATTAGGGATTACGGATGGAAGGCTGATCCTTCTGAGCCTTAAGGGAGGTGTGCTGTCTTTCGTTTGAAATTGCAGCCAGCGCAGAAATAGGAGGTTAAATGGGTGCCTTGCTCTGTAATCAAATATCACAAGCTCTACTTATCTATTCAATAAACAACGAACATGAAAAAATCAATTAGGAAGCAAATGGCTGCACTGGAAATAATTCTTCCCAGACAGAAAATGTCTTCTTTGACACAACAGTTTTAATACTGGCAAACTATAAAATCCATAGAAAAACAGAATATTCATTATTAGTTGGCAGTCTGATTTAGAGTACATAATATGCAGCACAACTAACTACTTTTTTGAGTAAAACCTGGTTCTTCTATCTCATCTGACAAGAGCCCAACAGGGAATAAGGGCTCATTTACATGGGCACAGAGAGCCATCCACCATGATGAAGAAGTGCAGCTCTGCGCCCAGGAATGTCAGATACAGCCACCTGTAGAAATCAATGACAGTTCACACATCCTAGTGTATGCTAGCATACAGGGACATGTAAACTGTCTGTGTCCAAGAGGCACAACTGTCCCTTTACACAACTGAACAGTCAGATATGAAGTTACCAGGGTACAACCACAACCCATCATTGTTTTGTACAGATGGCTGTAAGCAAAGACCTGTCACTCTTGGGAGCAGAAACATGCTTCTTTTTTCAGTGTATGGCTTTCGACACCTATGTGAATGAGCCCTTACACGACAGTGCTCCTAGAAAGTCCACATAGCCCTCATATAGCCCTTTATTTACCAAGAGTAAATCAATATTCAGCAAAACATGACAACCAATCAGAAAATGCATTTCACTGCATGACCACCCTAGGCAACAGAAAGCTTAAACCTATATAGCAGACATGGACTACTAGTTCATCGTTGGTATTTATTCCATGTTATTAGTTTACAAAAAAACAAGTGAGCTTGTATGTTCTCCCTGTGTCTGTTTCTTCTGAGTACTCTGGTTTCCTCCCACGCTCCAAAGATATGCTGATAGGTTAAATGGCTCCTGTCTAAATATGCCCTTGTATGTGTATGTATGAGTGTGGGTTAGGGACCTTAGATTGTAAGCTCCTTGAGGGCAGGGACTGATGTGAATGTAAAATATCTACAGTATGTAAAGCACTGCGTAAATTGGCGGCGCTATCTAAGTACTTGTAATAAATAAATTAAATAAATAAATCGGCAAAGTACAAAATGTCACATGGGTGTGTGAAGTCACTACTTCCCAACAATGTAATAGGCTGCTGCTTTTGTGCCTCTGCTCCTACAGCATAGTTTACAGGCATTGTTGAAGTTGGTGCTGTTTCAGATAATTTAGCCCATTATTCCAATTCAAAGTACATGGAAATGACAAGAGTGTCTATAAAAATACACTAGTTACTTCTAGACATTAGTACTTCCAGAGAAGCCAAGAGATAATTACCTGATGGCAATAGATGATGGCAGTGAGATGTTTTATTAAAAAAAGGAAATATTTGTGTTGTGATAAATAATAATATCCAGCATAATTTCAATATATTTTAAGAGCTATAAAATAATATCATCCTGCATAATTAATACATATATAAAAATAATGACAATAATTATGAAGTCCACATAAAGTATGCCTTGCTAACATCTTGTTGACTACACAAACAGCCTACCTAACCAAATCCGCTGAAAGATAATGAGTAAAGCCGAAGTTTAGAAAGGGTTAACACTTGAAACGGATAAGCTAGACTGTAATAATAAATGTAATCCAATTACTAGAAGAAAAAAAATGCACCAACTGCAAAAAATATGTATTAATAATACCAGTTCAAACTGAATTCCCATAATTGAATTGCGCTTAAATATAAAGCTAAATATATATTAGCTAGCTCATAATAGAACGTCTTAAATTATATATCAGCTGCGATTCGCCATCCTTTTGTCATGCATCATTCTTTTGTTCAGTTAGTTAAAATCCCAAGAGGGCAGGAAAAAAGGCAGCATCTCCTGTTGGTCTTTGTTCCCAGCAGGGAGAAGGCCCCTTTTGGTGGTCCTGAGGTTAACGCCCTACTCCTCTTTTCATACCTGTCATTTTAAATTGTCTTCACAGACCATGCACACAGACTAACAGCCTGACCTGGTCAGCAAGCCTGACCCGGGGGCAGGAAGAAGATCACATCTGGTTATTAATATTGGGTATTATGACATGAAATCTTCCAGGCATTCGAGAAGTAGGTCTAGTAATTATGTACAGTAGTCTGCCTCATATTGTAATCAATGGGGGATGCAAGTAAGGAGGCTGTTTTTATTTTTTCTGCCAGTCTGAATTTCATATTTCACCTGCAGACAGACATAGCAGAAAAAAACAGGGCAAGCATCCAGCAATACACAGTAATCACACTAGACTCAAAAATATGATCTGATGTCTGGTCGCTCAAGAGACACAATATTCTGGTGGGTTTAATGTACAACATGGAAAGCTAATGCATTGAAGGCTTTGCTCATAGGTTGGGTGAATTAAATCTCCCATGATGCCCATCTCTTCAAAGTTAGGTGGGATGTAGAAGACGGATATTAAAGTTGGAAATAGAATTCTAGTCAGAATTTTCTGCTGTCTTGCTTTACAGAGCATTGTATGGATAGAATAGAGATCTAAATCAGTGGTGTTTGTCTGTTCTCAGTGGAATCACCGGCTATGAGAGACATAACCAACAACATCCACCCATAACTGAAAAATCAGTTTAGTTTATCATTCTATTTAAATGGTACACTAAAAATAGAATAAAGCCTTGGGATGGATACAAAAAACATGGCCTAACTGCTTACTATGTCATGTTTTCTTTTAGGAACAGCAGTAGTGCATTTCCAGCGACATGCTGATGATGAATCTATATACTTTAAGCGGTATTAAACCCAAAGCAAAAATTTAATATATTGCAGCTGACCAATCATTAGATGTGATGGCTGCATTAGTTTTCTTTTGTAGTTTTCTGACAAGTAACACACCGTGCCCCCACTCTGGATGAAGGAGCACAGGGGGCACCTCTGAACAGCAGCATTGTCAGCCTGGGGGAGTGTTAGATGTACTAGCAGCTTTACATACACTAAACACATAAAAAGCCAAACTCCAGCTCACAGTTTATAAGCATTTACAGCAACACAGTGTTTTTCTTTTGGGATAAAGATTATATATATATATATATATATACAGTGAGTATAAATACAGCCTCTTTGTAGCCTCTATGTTGTACCAAATACATTCTACGTCTTAATAATAGATTTCACTGTATGGCTAGGCATTGATAAAGCCCTTTAATTTTTTTTATCTGTCTCCTGACTTGTACCTGTCCACAACTTTATCCCTGTGATCTTTTGACAGTGCCTTTCCACCCATAGTTGATTGTTTGCTTCAGTTGCACTACCAGAGACTGAAATGCTCCAGGAAAGTTCTTCTCATGCTGAACTCCAAATGACCACAGCTGATCACAGTTGAAAGTCAAATGGCTCTGTGTGCCATTCAGAAGATGATTAGCTACACCTGATTGGGTTTACAAGTCATTTTAAGGAGGGGGGTGATCCTTTTTCCAACTCAGTGATTCTGTTTTTGATTTTTTTTTTCCTGACATGTTGGTGTTACATCTTTCACTTGGATGTTATAAGTTGCACTGAGTAAATATAGCTGGAAAAAACAAAAACTGTGTCTGTCTTCATTTCAGGCTGCAAAGCAAGAAAATGTACTTATTTTAACCACTTGCCTTCCAGAGGAATTAACCCCTTCCTGACCAGGCCATATGACACTGTGTTACTGACATGTGCAGACATGCAATGCTGCACCCAAATGAAATGTATGTCCTTTTTACCCACAAATGGAGCTTTCTTTCATTGGTATTTGATCACCTTTGCGTGTTTTATTGTTTGCGCTATAAACAAAAAAAGACTGACAATTTTGAAAAAAAAAAATTTTTTAAGTTTTGCTATAAAACAAGTCCAGTAAAAAATGTTTTAAAAAATCAAATTTTGTCATAAATTTAGGCCATAATGTATTCTGCTACATGTCCTTGCTAAAAAAAAATCCAAATATGTGTAAATTAATTGGTTTACGTGAAAGTTATAGCATCTACAAATGGTGTTTTATTGACCGGAATTTTTTTTTTCTCTAATATTAGTAATGGCGGCTATCAGCGACTTATAGCGGGACTGCAGAGGGCATTCTGACACTGTGGGGGAACTGACTAACTGTCACTGACATCCCCAGTGACACTAATACAGTGATCAGTGCTAATAAAAAGCACCGATACTATACTAATGACCCTGGGCAGGAAGGGTGTTAATATCTGGGGTGATCAAAAGGGTTAACTGTGTGTGTTTTACTCTGTGCTGTGTTTTACTAGGGAGGCACGCTGCTTTGTATTGCTCTGCTATGCAGAGCAATACAAATCAGCATGCTGGTGCTGACAGGGGAGAGATCTATATTGTTTACATAAAGACGTTTACTCGTCAGTGTTCCTTGGTGATCGCTGGGTGCCGGCGGGGAATCTCCGTCCGGGACCTTGTGATCGACAGCTGTAGCCTACCCAGAGATACAAAATCACACACATATATGTATGTATAAAAATATACACACACACATGATTTTGCGCAGCCCTGCCGACCTGTAGCAGTAGTTCTGCTATAGGGCGGCCGGGAAGCGGTTAAAGGAGGCGATTCTTCTCTATACCACTGTAAACAAAAGATGATCAATGTAAGCATCCCTGTCATTAGTGATTGGTTTGTCTCAACCCTGTAACTGATACATCTGCAGGAGAGCCTGTTCATTTGAAAAACAACAGACTTACTGACCAGATCACCATGTGAAATGAAAAGAAAGCCTAAGAAAGAAGAACAATGCAGCCATCACATCTAAGAATTGGTAAGCTGCAATATATGTTTGCTTTTGAGTTTAAAGTGGTAGTAAAGTCTGCTTGTTTTCTTGTACCTACAAGTAAACCTATAGTAAGGCTTACCTGCAGGTAGAGTAAACGTGCACCTCACCGACACATGTGCACTGTGCTCTCAACAGACAGCATGCTGGTCATCAAAAGAGGTGTGCCGCAGCCGCACATGTGCAGGAGTGACGTATTAGCGGCTCAGCCATTCAAACTGACGGAGCCTGCGAACTTGGAAGGAAGACTGGGTGAAGATGGAAGCCCTGTCAGAGGTGAAAGCGCACTGCTGGAGAGATTTGTTTTCATGCAAGTCTTTCATAGTGTGCTAGTATGCAATGCATACTAGCACGTTATGCTCTTAACTTTTTTTTTGTTTTATTGTGCAGTTTACTACCGCTTTAATACCATTTTAAGGTATTGTCCCAGAGGACCCCAAAACACTGCATCATGGCACATTTACTATCTAATATATTGTAAGAGTATAGTAAAATTATAATAAAAATTCAGAAATAGAGGTATTTTCTGGTGAAGAAATAAATATCTTTAGTACCTGCATTAGTTCCTAGAAATTAGACATAGTTGACAACTATCTCATCATCCAAACAGTGTTTTAC
Organism: Staurois parvus; assembly: GCF_062004578.1. Taxonomy (NCBI): domain Eukaryota; kingdom Metazoa; phylum Chordata; class Amphibia; order Anura; family Ranidae; genus Staurois; species Staurois parvus. Next base: position 6,884,692 of record NW_028319098.1, read on the forward strand.
AAAGCCTGTAATTGCTGCTTCTTCCCAGTCTGTTGGTATCCACAGGCACATCTAATACATCTGTTTATAAACAACTGTTGCACCCTTGATTTACTTAACCACTTGCCATCCTGAGGATTTACCCCCCTTAATGACCAGGCCTCTTTTTGCTATTCGGCACTGCACTATTTCAACTGATAATTGCGCGGTCATTTGAGTCCTTTTTTTCACACAAATAGAGCTTTCTTTCGGTGGTATTTGATCACCTGTGCGCTTTTTATTTTTCGTGCTATAAACAAATGACCCCTTTTTGTAAAGTAGACACCCCAAGGAATTTAAAAAGAGGCATGATGAGTATTTTGCAGATCTCATTTTTTCTCAAAAGATTTTGAAATATAAAAAAAGAAAAAAATATGCTTTTGTTTTCTTTCTTCATTTTCCAAAAACTTGTGTCAACAAACGAGATCTGCAAAATACTCACCATGATTCTTATCAAATTCATTCGGGTGTCCACTTTACAAAAAGGGGTCATTTGGGGGGGGGTCTGGTGCTATCCTGGCCTTTCAGGGCCTCCAAAACTGTTCTAGGTAGTCAGGAAGTGTAATGAGGAAGTAAAGCCCTTTAAAATCCTGATTGGATTTTGGGGTCTTGTACAAGGCTAGACTGCCAAAAAGTCTCTCACATGTGGTACCTCCATACTAAGAAGTAGCAGAATATATTTTGGGGTGTAATTCCACATATACCCATGGCATGTGTGAGCAAAATATCATTTAAGTGATAATTTTGTGCAAAAAAAAAAACAAAATATTTTCTTAGTCATTTTACAAAAACTTGTGGTAAAAAAATAAATTCTTCTATTGACTGAAAATGCCTCTCAGCAAATAGTTTGGGGTGTCTACTTTCCAAAAAGATGTAGTTTTGGGGGGTGAGGGCATTTTATGACCAGCATTAGAAGTTTATGACATAAAGCATTCACTGTTCTAACCACTTAAAGATCAAGCCTTTTCTGACACTTTTTGTTCACTTGAAACAATAATCAGTATTTTTTTGATAGGAAACCCCCAAACATTATATATTTTTTAAAGCAGACACCCTAGTGAATAAAATGGTGGGTGCTGAAATTTTTATGTCACATAGTACTCGCGCAGCGATTTTTTAAAGGCAAATTTGTTTTCTTAAAAATATACTTTTTTTTACTTTTAATGCACAAAAACACAATATATTGGCCAATTATTTGGTAACATATAAAAGATGATGGTATGCTGAGTAAATAGATACCAAACATGAGATGCTTTAAAACTGCAATATAACCGCAATTCATTTTTTTTATTAATGCCCATGTTGAGGGTTAGGCCCAAAAAAATTTTTAATTCAGAAACCGCAATGGGTTTCCAGGCGAATGGTCTGGTAAGGTGTGAATTTGGTTGGCAGCGATAAATTGTTGTGCATATAAATTGCTTTGATCCACAATCAATGCATACAGATCTTCCATGAAAAACAGCTCCAAAAAATCAAGGGGAGTAGTTAAATTTGCTGTTTCAACCTGAATTCTGGGTTGGGCAGTAAATGGGGGAAGTACGGGTGCTGCAGAATTTGTGGGCTGCCAATCGGGATTTGCAAGCACATATCCGGAAGGACACCAGGGGCTCTATGGGCCTGTGTGCGAATTCTTGGTGGTTGTGGGACAATATTTGTGCTCGCCACCGCACCAGCTTGTACTGCACTTATGGGATACTGCAGTGCTGGTATGTCAAAGACCAGAATGTACTAGACTGCGGGTGTTCGCTAGTTCACCAAAAAGTAGAGCAGCACTGGTACTGGCACTCTGCTGCATATGAGAGTCATCGAAATTTACTGGCAAGTGCTAACAGAGATCAGGCCTGATTCTGCGAACACTGCGGTGTTGTGTGGAATGTATCAAGTGACAGTGACCTACTGACACTGCACTTGCTGGGGGAGAAGGGGGGGGGGGTAAGCGTAGGGGTTAAACACAGGTGCTGGGGCTGATCCCGCTAACACTGTGTTTTTGGGGACACTATACTAATGTGAACGCTGGTATAGTGCTGATCTGATCAAAGATATTGATCCGTTCAGACACTATACTAGCAATGGAGGTTTATTGTGTATGAGCGTTTTCCTGGCAATCAAGGGTTTAAATGTGATTACTGGTATACTGATGGGTAATCTGACACCATCTGGGAGGGGCGTGAAAACCACGGGAGCGCACCTGTGCCGCCCTGTAGCATTATTTCTGCTATAGGGCGGTTAGGAAGCAGTTAAAGAAGCGGTTTGCTTTACGACGCTGCTTTACTTTAACTGACAATGGCGTGGTCATGCAATGCTGCACCCAAATGAAATTTACATCCTTTTTTTCCCATGAATTGAGCTTTCTTTCTGTGGTATTTGATCGTCTGTGCAGTATTTATTTTTTGCGCTATAAAAAAAAAAAGCCTGACAGTTTTGAGAAAAAAACAACATTCTGGACTTTGTGCTATTAAACATGTCCAAAATGTATTCTGAGGCATATCTTTGCTAAAAAAAAATCCCAATGCTTGTAAATTAATTGGTTTATGTGAAAGTGATAGCATTTACAAATGGCGGTATAGATACTGGAATTTTATTTTTATACGAATAATGGCAACAATCAGCAACTTATAGCGGGACTGCGGCGGCCAATCTGACTTGGTGTCACTGACATCCCCAGTCACACCAATACAGTGATCATTGCTAAAAAGAAAATCACTGACACTGTACTAATGGCACTGGGCAGGAATAGTTTAAAATGAGGGGCAATCAAAGGGTTAACTGTGTGATGGGAGTGTTTTACTAGGGGGCGTGTGCTTCACTGTAAGCACACTGCTCTGGATGGCTCTGCTCTGCCATCCAGAGCAGTGTGCCCAAACTGACAGGGAAAAGGGCTGTTGGTAAACAATGCAGCCCTCCTCCCTGTCGGTGATTACCAGTAACCACTGGGCGCTGGCGGGTAAACACCGGCAGGGACCTGGTGATTGAAACCTGAGGCTGCGTGCACCCCTACCCGAAAATGCAGAACCACGTATATATACGTGATCCAGTGCACAGGGGCCGCCCTGTAGCAGTAAATGTACTTTGGGCATTCCTTAAGCAGTTAAGGAAGCCACAATTGAACTAGCTTGTTGAATTCACGTTCGGTTGTCTACAGCCTTTTGTTTGTTTGAAAACTAATTTTCATGTGAAGTAAAACCAGATGTAGGAGAGCTTTCTTTTATTTTAATCTTCTCCATCATACTTACTCCTTTCAAGCAGAGCACCCACTAGTCATTTTTAAGAGGGAATAGAAACATTATGATGTGCTAATGACACTGATTGCAACTTAAGTGTATGCATCTGTAGGGAGACTACAACAAAGTTTACTAGAGCAAAACTAATAGTAATTAGTGCAGACGGTGAACTGCTAGGTAGCTGAATGTGCCTCTGTGGCTCCAGGTAATAATGTTTTTATGCTCTGCCCATATGATGTACATTACAGAAAAATGTGGACCCGGTCATTAAATTGTATGAAATATCAGAAATAAAAATTGCAGATCATGCGAAAATAGTCCTTTTAAGTGAGGTTATGTGAATATGTTATTTTTTTACTTGTTTATTTATATTCATATTAAATATTTATATTTATATGTGTATATTGAAGTATGCCAGTTTAAAATTATATAGATTCTTTGCAGCTGACTTACTAAAGGCAAACAGACTCTGCAAGGGAAATTTCACTTAGCAAGAGAATTTTTCCCATAGCTTTCCGAATAGGGTGAAGCTTTGTTGACATTCATCAAATCATTTGCAAACAAAAATGTTTTTTTAAAACAAAAATTGCACGATTGGGTATTCTTTACAAAGTGAAATTTCACTTTGAAATAAGTGAAAAGGGAAGACTTTATAGAAAAATGTAACTTCCCTTGCAAAGTATACCCTTTTACCTTTAGTAAAACAACCTCTTTGTATTGAGCAAAAGCATTGTAAACCTTTATTCTGGAAATGTAGAAAAACCCACAAGCATTAAAGGAAAACCAGTGCTAATATCTACCACTGTCTCATGCCATTAGGTACTAGTTATCTGCATATATTTTCCCAAACACATCAACCTCTATAGAATGACACCAGTGATTTCAAATATGTTATTTTCCCTTTTGTGACCAGCTCAAATATGTGCAATCAGAAAAAAAGTTTCCAGAAAATGGGGTATGTAGCTATACAAGTTTAGTGTCAGTTGGAAATAGGATAACCTAGATACATCCTGATTTCAGGCACTTACAAAGTAATTACAGACATTGATAGACCTAATCTTAGGAGTGTGAAAAAACTTTAAGAATTAATGCTACAAATTCAAAATAGAGCATGGCTCTATTTTGGCTGCATTCGTATATGACCTCTATAAGGAGGCCCAAAGGTTAGAAAGGAGATGCACCTTTAGTTGCTTTCACATCTCTCTCTTTGTGCTCTGACGTAAAAAAATTGTATTCTTCATTTTATGTATGACTGTCTATAAACATGCTAAGCTATAACAATGCTATTAAACATAACACATGATTACAAAAGCAAAAACTCTTGACTTGAGGGCATGGCTCCCTTTTGAACAAAAGCCAACCTTTGAGTTCTTTTATTCTTAAGTGCCCCTATAAAGAGGAAGCCCAGTAATAGCTATCAGCCTCAGACAGGGATTGATGATATGCAAACTCCCAGCAGTGAAGCAAGGATGATTTCCATGTCATCAGCATCCTGTGATGGCTGAACATGCTGTGCATCATTCTACAGCATGCATCTTATCTGTGCAATTGGGCTTATGTCTGTGCACATAATTGACAGCTTTGCTTTTTATGGACGCTTGTAACACCAAGGTTTGGCTAACAACCTGCAATTTGCAGCCATGCGCTATTATAAAGCGGGCGTTTTATGGAGTTGCTGCTTAATCATGAAAACAAATAATTGGGAAGCGATGCATATGGAGTACCAGGACCCCAGTGTGTTTCACAGAGATTCTGGTATTAGCATGCACGTAAATAAATGTGGCAAGACCCCATTATGCAGTAGGTCAGGGCTGACAGGTGGCTAACTCTGCATGTAAAAAATCCAAATTATTCTAAAGACAGTTTCTTAATAACCTTTAGTTTTTAATATTTATTCTACGATTTATTTTCATCTAAGATTATATATTTTTGTGTTACATACCCCTTGAAATTTTCCACATTTTGCCATGTTATTAAATGTATTTTATTGGGATTTTATGTGATAGACCAACACAAAGTGGAACATAATTGTGAAGTGGAAGGAAGATGAGAAATGTTTTCCAAAATTGTTTACAAATAAATATCTGAAAAGTGTGGAGTGCATTTGTATTCAGCCCCCCTGAAGTCAATACTTTGTAGAACCACCTTTCGCTGCAATTATAGCTGCAAGTCTTTGGGGATGTCTCTACCAGCTTTGCACATCAAGAGAGTGACATTTTTGCCCATTGTTCTTTGCAAAATAGCTCAAGCTCTGTCAGATTGGATGAAGAGAGTCTATGAACAGCAATTTTCAGGTCTTGACAGATTCTCAATGGGATTTAGGTCTGGGCTTTGACTGGGCCATTCTAACACATGAATATGCTTTGACCTAAACCATTCCATTGTACCTTTGACTGTATGTTTAGGGTCATTGTCCTGCTGGATGGTGAACCTCTGCTCCAGTCTGAAGTCTATTGCAGACTCCAACAGGTTTTCCTCCAGGATTGCCCTGTATTTGGTTCCATCCATCTTTCTAACTCTAACTAGCTTCACTGTTCCTGCTGAAGAAAAGCATTCCCACAACATGATGCTGCCACCACCTTGTTTCACATTGGGGATGGTGTGTTCAGGGTGATGTGCAGTGTTAGTTTTCCGCCACACAGTGTTTTTATTTTAGGCCAAAAAGTTCAATTTTGGTCTCATCAGACCAGAGCACCTTCTTCTACATGTTTGCTGTATCCCCCACATGGCTTCTCGCAAACTGCAAATGGGACTTCTTATGGCTTTCTTTCAACAATGTCTTTCTTTTTTGCCACTGTTCCATAAAGGCCAGATTTGTGGAGTGCACGACTAATAGTTGTCCTGTGGACAGATTCTCCCACCTGAGCTGTGGATCTCTGCAGCTCCTCCAGAGTTACCATGGGCCTCTTGTCTGCTTTTCTGATTAATGCTCTCCTTCCCTGGCTTGTCAGTTTAGGTGGATGGCCATGTCTTGTTAGGTTTGCAGTTGTGCCATACTCTTTCCATTTTCAGATGATGGATTGAACAGTACTCCGTGAGATGTTCAAAGCTTGGGATATTTTTTTATAACCTAACCCTGCTTTAAACTTCTCTACTTTCCCTGTCAGGTGTGTTCCTTGGCCTTCATGATGCTGTTTGTTCACTAATGATCTCTAACAAACCTCTGAGGGCTTCACAGAACAGCTGTATTTATACTGAGATTAAATTACACACAGGTAGACTATTTACTAATTAGGTGATTTCTGAAGGCAATTGGCTCCACTAGATTTTAGTTAGGGGTATCAGAGTAAAGAGGGCTGAATACAAATGCACGCCACACTTTTCAGATATTTATTTGTAAAAAAATTTTAACACCATTTATCATTTTCCTTCCACTTCACAATTATGTGCCACTTTGTGTTGGTCTATCACATAAAATCCCAATAAAATACATTTACATTTTTGGTTGTAACATGACAAAATGTGGAAAATTTCAAGGGGTATGAATACTTTTTCAAGGCACTGTATACATATACATTATGTGCAGCTTCCAACACTAAAAATGGACAGATTATTATTATTATACAGTATTTATAAAGCGCCAATAGTTCGCTCAGCGCTGTACATTACAGAGGGGGACAGAACATGTGACAGAACAATACCAATACAATGCAAAACATGAGGGGATTGAGGGCCCTGCTCTTTCGAGCTTACAATCTAGGAGATTTTCAACCGTGTTTCATTATAACATAAAAACTAATTTATAAACAAAGAATCACACAAAGAAATACCCCAAGGTGCATGTCACCCAGGAACTTGAGGCCATTGGAATCTTTTCTCTAACTGCAGTCAGATGAGCTGCTGAAACATGTTTTCTCTGCTCAGGTGTTTACTAGGAAAACATTTTTATAAGATAGGGGTCAAGGTAGGTATGCAGATATGCACCATGGGCAAGAGATATTCCAGTACATAGTTACTAATATTTGCTTATTATACACTATATGCTTTTGTTGGGGATACTGGTGTTGCTTCTGAGATACAGCTAATTAATAATTTAGGAATTAGTTTTAGGATTGGGATGAACACGAGCCTGAAGCCTCTTTGAAGTCTGGTGAGCAGCTAAAAAATTGGCCACATTTCGCCAGTTCGTCTGCACGAAACTATGGATCTGTGATTTTATGTCAGTAGCATTGCCACTGCAAAATATCCAATCCCTGACTGGCTAGTGTTTGCAATCAAACCAGATGCCTCCTGATGTAAATACATCATCATTCACGTGGTCCATGGATGTGGATCCTTGTGAATCACAATGATCTGCTGCCAAAAATGCTCACTCATTCTACAGCAACAAAGTAACAGATCCTTAGCCAAATGCCGTATGTCAACTAACTGACCAGGATCCAGGGTGTCAAAATCATACACTGCTAAAAAAAATTAAAGGAACACTTTGAAAACACATCAGATCTCAATGGGGAAAAATATCATGCTGGATATCTATACTGATATGGACTGGGTAATGTGTTAGGAACATAAGGATGCCCCATCGTTTGATGGAAATGAAAATTAACAACCTACAGAGGACTGAATTCAAAGACACCCCGAAAATCAAAGTGAAAAAATGATGCAACAGGCTAGTCCATTTTGCTGAAATTTCATTGCAAAATGAATTTCAAAATACATTTCAAAATGGTACTCAGTAGTTTGTATGGCCCCCACGTGCTTGTATGCATGCCTGACAACGTCGGGGCATGCTCCTAAGGAGACGACAGATGGTGTCCTGGGGTATTTTCTTCCAGATCTGGACCAGGGCATCACTGAGCTCCTGGACAGTCTGAGGTGCAACCTGGCATCGTCGGATGGACCGAAACATGATATCCCAGAGGTGCTCTATTAGATTTAGGCCAGGCGAGTGTGGGGGATATTCAATGGTATCAATTCCTTCATCCTCCAAGAACTACCTGCATACCCTTGCCACATGAGGCCAGGCATTGTCGTGCACCAGGAGGAACCCAAGACCCACTGCACCAGCATAGGGTCTGACAATGGGTCCAAGGATTTCATCCCGATACCTAACAGCAATCAGGGTGCCATTGTCTAGCCTTTAGAGGTCTGTGCATCCCTCCATGGATATGCCTCCCCAGACCATCACTGATCCATCACCAAAACGGTCATGCAGAACAGTTACAGGCAGCATAATGTTCTCCATGACTTCTCCAGACCCTTTCATGTTTGTCACATGTGCTCAGAGTGAACTTGTTGTGATCTGTGAAAAGCACAGGGCACCAGTGGCGGACCTGGTAATTCTGGTGTTCAGTGGAAAATGCCAATCGAGCTCTATGGTGCCAGGCAATGAGCACAGGGCCCACTAGAGGACGTCGGGCCCTCTCTCCTACAGTAACTGCCTGTCTCCTGGAATATCCTCCATGCTGCTGAGACTGTGCTGGGAGACATAGCAAACCTTCTGGCAATGGGACGTATTGATGCACTATCCTGGAGGAGTTGGACTGCCTGTGCAACCTCTGTAGGGTCCAGGTATCGCCTCATGCTACCAGTAGCGACACTGACCCTAGCCAAATGCAAAACCAGTAAAAAACAGTCAGAAAAGATGAGTAGGGAAAAAAAAATGTCAGTGGCCTCCACCTGTAAAACAATTCCTGGTTTGGAGGTCGTTTCATTGTTGCCCATCTAGTGCACCTGTTGTTAATTTCATTAACACCAAAGTAGCTGAAACTGATTGACAACCCCCTCTGCTATTTAACTGACCAGTCAAGATCCCTGGCAACTGTCTGTAACCAAAACATGCCATTTTTAAAGTACTTCATCATACTCTTCCCTAACTTCCCATGCAGCTTTAAGACATCCCTCAAGCAAGTTATTTGAAGGATTTGTATATTTTCAATGTTGCCCTTTAAGCCACAGTAAAAAATACCTCTGCTGCTGAACTGTATTTTTTATAGTTTACCTCTGCTCAGTTCACTCATTCCTATTAATAAGTATTAACAGACAAAAACAAAATTGGTTGCATCTTACAAAGAAATTCTTTAAACTCCTAGAAAAATACCAACATTTCATCATATAATAAGTAAAGTAAATAAAGTATAGTATACTAAGTAAAGTAAGACAGCTAGTTCACAGACCTTATGGGATAGGCTGATTTTGTCAATAGCTATACACACAAGCCGACTCTTATCTATAACAGGCAAAGGTGGTCATTAATGGGCAGGTACTTTTCAGAAACAATGGAAAGTCAGATATTTTCCTATCCTAAGGCAGGCAATGCTTTAGGCGATTTTCTTTCTCGTGTTGATGGGGGAATCTCTCTCACAGAGCTATTGTGTTCTCCTGGTGGTGGGGCACAGAAAGCTGTCCCTGTCAAAAGAGCACAGTGTTTGCTGCTAGCGACTTTAGCTATTGGCAATAATCGCATGCTAAAAATCCAACATGCTGGTTGTACCCAAATTAATCGATGGATCGACTTGGGTACAATTAGCCTGCCCTTAGATTAATCGAATCTTTGCTGTTCCCTGCTGAACTGCCCAAGATTCAATCTATCTATGGACGGCTTAAGTAAAATTGTCTCACTCAGCATGGATAAGATCCTATTTTCAACTAAGCTGATGAACCGTTGTGTGCAGAAAGGTTCCTTCCCATAGTAAATGAAACAATTGATGCTAGGTCAGGCCGAGGTTTTCCAAAATGTCATAAAACCTTTAATATAGGTCATTAGTGCTTTCAGGATTGGTCAGCACAAGTTATAGTATGCTGTGATGGCTTAAATCTATTGCACTGCTTGCTTTTATTAGGCCTCGCCTGGCCAGCATAAAGCCGATCAGATAGAACTTTTATAAATAATTACAGTAAGACAGATCTGCATTATCTATGACTTTTAACAAATACTTTTGTATGCATTGCAACTAGAGAAACACAGTAAGTCCCCTTCCCTTGTGATGCCTAACCAGTTAAGCCATCTGGCTACAATAGCTAAATGTATTTGTTAGTAACCCCTAACCAAGCCAATACTTGTCTTTAAAGACATGCTTTAAATGTATGTAACCTTTTTATATGATTGGCTACCAGGGTTCCTTTTATTATGCTTATTTCCCTACCAGGTCATGTGTGTCAGAAATACAGAAAATAACATTTTTGTTTATCTCCCTGCATAGGTTTTATTTTATTCCATCTAAACAAATTATTTGAATGCCATTAGGCAAAACATGCTGTGGTTGCTTAGCTGTAGAGACCTATTCCAATTTCCATCCTCACAATGATTTTTATGCAAATAAGGCCCGCACAATCTCCTGACCTCTTTTACCATCATAATGGGACAATGACAGGTCAATAATTGCAACCATACATATCTGGAATATATTTTTTTTATTTTAAATAATAATGTTGGCAGAGCCTCAAAGGAATAAGCTACAAGTCTGCATTAATTCCAAACTAATCAGCCTATCATCACATAGAGTACAGAATAATGTAAAAACCAAAGACCCGATCCATCTAGCTTACTTTTAATGAAGATTTTTTTTTTTCACTTTAGGTGTGTGTGTGTATATATAGATATATCTATCTATCTATCTATCTATCTATCTATCTATATATATATATATATATATATTTATTTATTTTTTGCACCAATAGGTTGTCAGGTGATCATTGTCAAAGGACACCAGCTGGGAATTGATGCGTTTAGCTCTTGACACCTTTATTGTTTTGTGGCTGTTTAGATCAGCTTTGGCGCAGCAAGAGTATAGCACATAGATATGAAATGTGCACATTTATACATATTTTTATGTGCACCTTGTGGTAACCCAAAACTTAGTAGGACATAGATCTATACTAGCTAGTCCTTAAGGGGTTTGAAGTATGCGACAATGTATTTAGCCTCTCAATAGCTTGAACCAGCCAAACACAGGTTGAACTGTGCCATACAAACGATGCTTCTACAATGTAAAAAAACTTTCATATTCCTGATTTGTGTCTGTGGTACCATGTACTTGTATGAAAATGTATCCTGCCCTCTTTGTATTGGGTCCTTTGTATGAAATCCCTGGTGTTCCTGCTAGTGCCTCTGCTTTCCTATTAAAACTGTCCACACTAAGCAGGAGAGCACACTGTGGTCAGTTCTCTAGATATGTTGGGAACTCAGTGGGGTTATTTACTAAAGCGGGCAGTGCAAAATTAGGCTCACTTCTGCATAGAAACCAATCAGCTTCTAACCTCAGCTTGTTCAATTACACTTTGGCAGTAATACCTGGCAGCTGAAGTGAGCCTGATTTTGCACTTTCCAGCTTTAGTAAATAAACCCCAGTGTGCTCTCCTCCAACGATCAGACTTGCCCTGACACCCCCACCCCCCCACTTTCCTGCACAGCCTTTCACTGGGAAGATCAGTCCACTGCCGTTTCTCATCCCCCAGCCCTTATATAGCTGAGATCAGAGGGAATGTGATCAATTATAAAGTAGGGGAAAAAAAGGTATTTATAATTTTATTTTATATCTATACACATTGCTATACATTTCTACTTTAAACTAAATGGGTTGTCAGGGATTATGTATACTTTAAATTTAAATATACATCTAACTGTAAAATTTGAAGATTCTTTGTAGGAAGCAGTCTATGTTTTAATCTGTTTGTTCCCCTACGATTTCAGTTAAGATATATACATGCTATCATCTAAAATTAACTTGAAAGTACGAATGAAAGAGTTTAAAAGGGGTACAATTTTATTACATCATTTTTCTCTGTGTTATTTGAGGGTTAAAACATCTGTAGATAATGCCATGCAGACATGGTAGACAGAGCATGTTGTTGTCAATTACTTTGGATAAGAGTATCAGAAGACTAACTGACAGGGCTCATTGCATGAATATTGACAAATAAGTGCCTAAAAATCTCCAATGATGATTATAAAAAATGAATTAGATAAAATTTACTCAGAATATATATATATATATATATATATATATATATATATATATATATGCTAATCCAGTTGCTCTGGCATCAAATTGGTATACTTAATGGAGTAACATCACACACATCTGAAGAACAGATGCTGCATGGAATTTAAATTTCTTGCATCAAATACAAGCTAGTAAGCTGACCATGAAAATTGCTGGCCTTAAGTGACCCAAGATTACACCATCAATCAATTCCTCTCAAACCTCTCCTGCTTGCATTGCACTGTTTGCTCTATTGCTTAATGCGTGTGATAATATTTCTTCTGTGTGAACATCCCTAACTAATTGGAGGCTGAGAACAATAATGATACAGCATATGTAATATATATTTCATGATGATTTTTTTCCTTAATTGACTTAGGCTTTCATTTGCTGAATGCAATTTGGTATTTCCATTCTATAGGGTTTAAGGTATATGTAGAATCAGGAAAGAAGGATGGAATATGTACCCTTACAGTACTTTGTCTTAAGTGCAACTCAGAATGCACCCTTTACATAGCGATGCTTGGGTTAACTGAAATGGAAGACAATGTAGAAACAAGACTCCAAACCTCCATGCCTTATAGGTGTTGGGCTATGAATCATGATTAACATGATCAGGGCATTTTCTTGGCTTTTGTAACATGATAGTCATGGCCACAATGATAACATCAAAATGCTGAAATTCACTGCAGTCCCCTCAGCAGCAATGATATAGGCACAATTCTAAGAGGTAGTATAGGCCTTTTGTAAACTTCTGTCCTCAACCACTGCAAGGATCAGTTAATTAGACCTATCATTCATTATAGGGTGAGACAAAAGATGCCTGAAATTCTATAACCAGCAATGACATAATATAATGTCTCATAGGTATTAAGGACATAGAAACTAAAAAACGGAATTTAAACTCCTGTGACATGCGTTGTCTATACAACATTATTAGTAGAGTGTCATGATTTTTCTTTTTATTGAAAGAAGAAGTAATTAGTGGAAACCAACTCTACTTTTCTCTTCCTTTACTGGTTGCCCATAGTCACCTATCAACCTTCCAGAAAGAATGGACTGCATAAGGAGAAATTTGAAAAAGGCATACTGAACACAATGCCATATTGGGCAGATTATGTATTCAATAGGCTCATTCTGTCTTAGAAGCCTAAAGCAGTATTACACCCTGGTCGCACTGGGTGCGACTTGGAATGCGATTTTCAGGCCATACGACCTGAAAATCGTATGCCAAGTCGCACCCTATTGTGCACAACTAGATGGGTCATATCAGTTTGGTTCCAACTTGGTCGGAGTCGCACCAATTTCTAAAGTAGCACATGCACTACTTTTAGTGCGATTTGTATAGATATCTGTGTCAGATGTCTTGCAAATCACACCTGAAATCGGCATGTCATCCGACTTTGAAATCATGCAACTTCACTATAAGTCGCACGATTTCAAAGTCAGGCTTGATGTGACCAGGGTGTTAAACCCAGAAACAAAAATGTTGTATATTGCAGCTTACCAATCCTTAGATGTGGTGGCTGCATTAGTTTTCTTTTCGTAGACTTTTTCTTTATTTATACCTGGTGATCCAGCCAGTAACACACTTCCTGTCTGAGGGTGTCTCCAGTGTGCCTGAAGGAGCAACAGAGACACCTTTGGACATTAGCATTCTCAATCTGGAGAGAGGGTAGTGTTAGATAAACTAGCAGATTTGGATAGGCTTGAATAACGAACTAAAGCCAAACTCCAGCTAACATTTTTTAAGCAGTACAGTTTTGTTTATAAATAAATAAAGGTTTTACATTAAAAAAAAAATAAAACCTGATCAGTGTAAGCACCCCTGTCAGTGGTAAATGGTTTATCTCAACCCTCTAACTGCCATTTTTCCTGGACAGCTTGGTCTGTTAAAGGAAAATGAAAGATAACAGACATACTGACCAGAACAACAGGGGAAAGACAATAAACAGAAAAAAAGCCTCTAAGAATTGGTAAGCTGCAATATAATACATTTTTTGTTTTGGGGTTTAATACTGCTTTAAATTCCTAGGAGAAAGGAAGACACCAGTTTTTTGGTGTTTGCTGTATGGCAGTGGTGGGCAAGCTGCGGCCCTCCAGCTGTTGTGGAACTATATTTCCCATGAGATATTGCAAGACTGACAATTACAATCATGACTCCCAGAGGCACAGACATGATGGGACTTGAAGTTCTGCAACAGCTGGAGGGCAGCAGGTTGCCCACCCCTGCTGTATGCAATAGCACTACATTTGCAGGGTGTCGTTTAGCAAAGCATTTTTCAAGATTAAAGCCCAACACCAGCCAAAACATATGTTTTGGGTTTAGTTATATCAAGGAAGGCTTATAGTGTTTGTCTGGTTTTTACTGCTGTCTATATCTCCCTCTGGGGAGATTTCTCCTTGCTTCCTATACTGGTAACCAAACTGGAAGTGAGAAGATCTTCTCACAGACAGCATTAAAAACCTGACTGCACCACTCTCTTATTCTTTTTACAACAGATGACAATAAAATAAGAAAAATATATATTGTCTATACTATTTGCTGATCATGGCTTAGGCCATATCATAGGGCTTATCCCTCGAAACGCGTCAGTTGCACCTGACCTGATGGTGATGCGTCTGTTTGCGATTAGTTTATGACACGCTTGTGTTTTTTATCCTTCTGTGAGTATTTTGATTCACAGTTTTTATTCAATAAGCAGTTTTACAGTAATGGACCAGGCTGGTCCATTATGTTTCTTCATATCAGAGTTGTGCATAACAAAATGAAGTCGGAAACACTTTTGCAGGCAGGAACAAGACTGAGCTCACGTTCCAGGGCAAAGCAAGTTTATGGCTATGTCATCACTGCTTTTATTAAGGAGTTTTATTAGCTTAGAGAACAGGATGTTTAAATATATTTCATAAACCAATTTCCCTTTAGTTGCTACACAGTAAAGTGGTCTAGCACATATGTCTTACATCATACTTGAAAAACCATGTAGCAAGGTTGAGGTAGTCCAATAGGCTAGCAGTATTCTATCCATGGAACATCTAGTCAATAAACTGAATGATTTGCAAAGTACATTCCTAAGTGTAAGTCTAAGGCTGACTCTGAACTGAGTAGAAAAAAATGCCTGTATGGTATTTGTTTGCTCCTTCAATCATCATTGCTAACAGACATGGGGTATTCAGGTATTTAAGTCCATATGGAAAGGCCATCAGCTCTGGGCTTCTGGGTTCCGTGCCAGAAAAACTTATCCACATGCTTTCTACCCCTGAACATAAAAGCAAAAGGTGTTGTTCTGCTCTAATACAGAAATAATTTTACTAGCATACGTCTAATGTTAAAACTGCCCCGATACTGCCAAAGGCATTAAAACGCCATCTGTGAAACAGATTTTTTATTAAAAAGATCATTTTAATGTTAAGCATCTGGGCAGATGATGCTTTTCAGCTGACCTTTCACCTACCACCTACTTTAACCCATTATGGTTCTTGCACTTAACTATTCTGTCTGTTTCAGATTATCTGCTTAGATTAAGCTGGCAACACTAGCGTGAAACTGCTCCATGAAAATAAATGTAGAAAAGACAATGAATCTTCAAGCTTCTCAGTATGTAATGAGTCTGTACAAACTCTTGAGAGAGTATAAAAAAAAAAAAATCACATTACAGTGGCAACTTGATCACCCACAAGAACTGAATATGAATCTTTTTTCTGTATCTGCAGAAAGCTTACAACGTAACGGAGTCTGGCCCAAGAATTGAGCCTCCTCAACCTATGGCTCACAAGGGTTAATGTCTAGCTCTACATGCGTATTTTTCCTGGAATGCAGAATATGGTTAATACATTTCTGAGCAGCAAAATTACATTTCTGCAGTGTTCTTAATTGGATACATTTTTCAAGGTAGGATTCACTATTCAGCCTTTGAAACGCACAGAAAGTACTATGTTATTAAAAAATATTCTGCATAGCTTTAGGACAAGACGAATATGAGCAAACGCATTAAAAAAAAAAAACAACAGTACAGGGAGGAGCAAGAAAGATATCATTGGATATTTGAGGAGAAAAACTTTTTGGCTGATATTACTGTGCAATGTTGACAGTATGCTATAATGATATTTTACGGTGAGAAGTCTGCTGCAACTCAGTTTTTAGGGCTAGATTCACATCTACACATTGTTCATAAGCACAGTACTCTGTATGGTGTGTTGTGGTGCCATTCATTTCAAATGGAACCCAGACACAAAAGTATGATATAAACAACACACTACAATACACATACCATGAAATGTGGTACCTTGCGGTAGAACTTTGCATCAGACCTTGTTTTTACAGCATTGTGGTGTGCTGGCAGCCCATTCAAAATGGGGAGGGGAGGGGGGTATATCAAACCATACTAAGTAACAGTTTTTAAATTAGGATATTTGGCATCTCTTACATAGCCACATGTACATAACAAATATACATATGACAGGCCGAAGAGAAGGGCATACTGTGTCCATATTACTCTGGAGGCATTTCTACCTTGTTGTAAATGCCCGTCTGACAGATGGCCCTTCAGGGAAAACACTTTAAAGTGGAACTACACTGTATCTGAGCACCACAAACCAAAAATGCTATTTCATTCATTTTTACTATTCAAAGCAGACTCCCCCATCCACCCATGTCTCCATGCTTTATTTTCACTTTGAAAACCAACCCCTTAGCATTTCTTGCAGTGGCCACCTTGAGTAAGGCCAGATGATTCATGCTGCATTTACTTCCTGGAATCCATCTGCCCTTAACTCAGGCATGCATGCGGGAGGGTATGCTTAGCTGAAAAAGCCCTCCTCCCCTCCTGAAGACTCCTGGGTTATATGACATCATTTGCCAGGAAGAAACTGAAGAAATGTAACAAACAAGTCCCTTCAAGCAGAACACAATGATCACTGCTGGCAGCTTTAGCAGCCGGTAGCAATTGGATGCAAAAAACCGTCAGGCTGGTTGTACTGAAGTTGATTGAAGGATCAACTTTTGTGCAACCAGCCTACCGACAGATGGACCAAATCTCAGACACTCCCTGCTGAACCACCCAAAATTTGATCCATTTATGGCCGGGTTTAGCTGAATGGCAGACACAGGCCAAATATCATACAGCTCGCAGGTCTGCACAATGATAGTCTACACCTGGAAAACAGAGGTGTACATTGATAATTGATTGGCCTTTTCCCATTTTTTTTAAGTAACTGCCCCAAGCTTGACCAGAATTGAAAAAGTGCACCAAGCTTCCCTTTCAAAGGTGAACTAACCCTAAATATTAACATGTACATGCCTATAATATGCCAAAGCTGGACTACTACTGACTCCATAAGAGAACCTCAACAACAAAACACTGAGAATGCAGCCTTTTAAAACTGTATTTTATAATGGATTCACATGCAAACCAGATGGACTGAAATAATAACAAACTGGGTCTAACAGACAAAAATAGTGTCTGTAACAAATATTTGTAATTATCAGCAATTTAAAACAAATAAAAAAGAACATAGCAACACAAAATAATACAGAGAGTCGCAGTTACATATAAAAGAACACAAGAAGGTCAGCTGCTTACAGTGACCAATCAAGTTTCGTCTTGTAATTTATGAAAAAACACTAACTGGTTGCTAAAGGTAACTTGCTTCACCTTTACCCCACTCATCTTGTCTTCAATTTTTTTTCTTAATCAGGTTCTTCTTTGTGTGACTCAAATACACAAGTGTGACACGGTCTACTAACAGCAAACAGTTAAAAAGCAACTCAACTTGAGCATAATGAACTATTAGTTATTTGGCAGTGTAATCAAAGGTGACATTTAGGTAAAGGGTATAAGTTAAAATAACTTAAATATTTTTTTAGCTCCCCCTACACATCTTCTCAGATTACAGGCCTGCAAGCAGAGGAAGCTATGCTAGCTAGTTAAAGAGCAGCGTAACCCGTTGTTTGCTGGAGAATGTCACAAAAATCAAAACAAAAAAAATAGCAAAAAGTATGCTGTGTAATTCTGTGAAGTTTATGAATATCATGTATATTTTACACCTTCTGTAAGGATTTTGTATTTAATTGGCAAAAAAAAAAAAAAAATTTTAGTTTTAAGGCCTCATGCAC
The DNA here is from genome assembly GCF_062004578.1 of Staurois parvus. Classification (NCBI taxonomy): domain Eukaryota; kingdom Metazoa; phylum Chordata; class Amphibia; order Anura; family Ranidae; genus Staurois; species Staurois parvus. Next base: position 6,902,970 of record NW_028319098.1, read on the forward strand.
ATTTGAGATAAAAAAAAGCCTGTTTTCCAGGTGTTTGATGCCCCTTCATGTTAGCCTATGTGTCCATGCACACATAGGCTTTTAAAGGAGTTTGGAGGCAGAAAAAAAAATCACTTGTGCGTTCAGGGGAGGAGAGTTTTGGCTGAAAAATGCCAAAAAGCACATAAATGTATGTAAATTCACCTAAGCGCTAGGAATGTTTAATGAATGAGCGTTTATTAATTTCAGTGGCCAGAATAAATAATATTCTGGCCAATGAAATTAATAAACACCCAAGCACTTGACGCATCTAAATGCGCTTCCAAAAACACGGTTTAGGTGTGATTTTGAAGCTGCTTTTCTCCTGCCAGGATAAAAGCGTTTACAAAAGCTCCAGTGTGCGTAAGGCCTAACTAGTTTTGCGGTAATCTGACAATACAGAAATACTAAATCTACAATTTTTCATTCGTTTTAAAAAGTGCATTCGATTTTGGACTGTCATATTTCTCCTTGATTCACAACTGAGGACTCATGAGCATGGGTGCAGAGGGGTGTACACTACTACAACAGCAGCATATTTCTATGCCTGAGATTCATAGCTGTTTGTGTAGCCATGGAGAGCAGCGTGTTCAAATCAATGACAGATGTGTCAGATGTCACGGCTGCATGGATGCAACCACATGGTTACATACATAGAGGGATGGATGAGCGGTCATGGATATGAACTGTCTGCGTCCAGGACCGATCATCCATCCCTATGCATGTAACCACTCAGATGGTATCTTTCAGGTGTCTGCCAGCCTTGATTTGTACAGACTTCTGGCTGCGGCTGTAGACAAACTTGTGACACCCAAATACACTCCTTTTTGAATGTGTACACCCCTCTGCACCCATGTACATGAACTCTTAGTCAACAAGGTAGATTGTAAGCTCTAACGAGCCGGGCCCTCTGTTTCATCTTGTACCAAAGTGTATTGTAACTGTAATGTCTACCTTCATTTTGTAAAGCGCTGCACAAACTATTAGCGCTAAATAAATGCGCTATATAAATCCTGTATAATATTAATAATAATTCATCAGATTACTCTTGAAAAACATAACTAAAACAGAGTAGTTGGGATGTATGGGTTCTATTTTACCTGCATTTATATTTCTGTCAATCCACTTCTGAGATAGATACAGGCCTAGCAGACAGCATAGCCAGGCTGGAGACCTCATGTTTCCTTGCTACAATTAAGCAATAGAGCCAGATCACCTCCCTGCTAACAGCCGGTGATTGGACAAAGAAGGCACAGCAGCAAATCCATAATAACTGATCTCTCTGTTCACTCTGCCCTCTCCCCCTGTCAGAATACCTCTTGCCAGCCTTTCAATAAATATTTCATTATTTTATATATCTCTTGTAGCTTGGTTATATTTCTCCTAAGCTAGGATAAAGATGGCAGCCCCAGAGCATGCACCGTAAAAAACAATGGTTCCTTTTAAACACAAACTGTGATGTAAGTTGCAGATTTCGAAAAGCTGTGCTCAGATTTCTGTTACTACAGATCCTGCTGCACTACTTCATCTCGGTGTTATTTTCATGTATGCAAGTGAAAATTTGTAGCAGACAAGGCCATAATTATTGATTCTCATCTAATGCACTTGCTTTTGTGTTAGCACATCTCTAAATTGTTCTTTAATTGAACACTTGAATCCCAACCATCTATGTGATACCAGTGTGGCTTGATTTCCGCAACATTCAAAAATATATTAACTGATGTAACCGGAAAGACAGTCCTGTTGAGCCATAGCTTACTCTATTGTTGACAGCATTTTTTTTCTTGTGGATCATTTTCTACACGAGGTGATGTCTGTGCTGGGTTCAGACATGCATGATGAATACTATTGATTATTGATTGTACATGGGAGGTGAACTTGCTGGTAAACAGGGCAACATTAGGCAGCCATCAGCAGCCGGACTGACAGCAAATCATTTTACCAGTGGAGAGTTACTTAGCAGAGATGGGTGGGCTTATTGTACCTTAGGCAACCTCTGACAGGAATGCTTACAGGCTTCATATATCACATATCCACTAGCATTTCAGGGGCTTATTAGTGCAGGCCAAATCATCATACACTTGGTCTTCACTTGGAGTACAACTCCAGCTAAAATTGCTCAGTTGAGAAACAGGCAACAAAAAAAAATCTCTGCCCTTTCCACCTGTATCCAAAACTAAAAAACATTTTTTACTGGGGTTACACTTTAGTAAGACAAAAAGCAACACCTGATATTTGTCTAACTTCACATAATTACTCCTATTAAAAAGGTCTAAAAGGCAACTATTATAAAAATATACATCTTCTGAATTTAAGGAAGTATTTTGATGCCCCAGTGTTCAGCAGTGTGCCTTGAAAATCTTTTTTTTTTTTTTTTACAGGTAAAGATACATCTAAAACATCCAGTTGATGATCTGCTTCTTCTATTCTGCCAGTAAAAACAAAAACAATCTATCTTTGACACCTTGCATTAAGGTACACATTAAAATCATAAGTTGACTTTCAGCATTTTAAAACAGCATAATTTGAAAGAAACTGACAGACAGGGTTTTTCTTTTACTGTAAAGTGCATCTCTGGAAAAGCTCTATTGTTTATATAATGTTTTTCTTTTTATTATTATACAATTCTCATTAACTGGGATGGAGATGAGCATAGTGAATTAGAATTTTAAGCAGTTACTGGCTGAGACTTCTGGTCCTAACACATCCACACTAAGCTTGCATGAAACCCTATCATTATTAATGCTACTACATAACAGACTATGAACAACCACACAAAAAATCTAATAAAAACAGAAAGGACACAAAAAAACAAACCCACATAAAAATAGCAATAAAATACCTCACATACAGTAACAATGGCTGCAAATCATGTCAAATCCAACTCTGTACAGACACCCAAAGTATAGCATCATACATCAATATTCGTTATTGACTGTCTGTACTGCTCTAAACAGATGAAAAGTGAAATCTTATTGGCAGAAGTGGGCTACTGATCATTGCTGCTTATGGCATTGCTTCGTCCCAAAACAGTTTGTTAATTTGGTGGTATTTGTAACATATACATGCTCTTACCTTGTATAGCCGCAGGGCCGCCTCGTGCCTGTGATTGGTGGTGTGTAAGCGTAATTTATCCACACTGTTGGTGTAATAATCACAAGCATTGCACTTCAGATGCACCGGATTGCCAATTGCGATGCACTTCAGTCTCCACTCATTGCTTTTGCCCCCTTCTTTGATATGAGCCACCAGTTGGTACTTTTGCATATGTTTATCAGTTTTGCAGTGGAGCTGGAAGTTGGCTTTCAGCTGAGTGTTGTAGTTACAAAGCTTGCACTGGTAGATGTCTCCAATTACAGCCCTCCATTCCTCTTCAGGCAAAGACCGTTCATTGCTCACATGCACATTCAAGGCCTCCAGACTGTCAGAGGTGAATTTGTTGCAAACAGCACACTGGTAAAGCTTCAACGCTGGGTCACTGATATAAGGTGACAGCTCTCCTGTAGTAAGGAGGGACAGGTCATCACCCATTAGCTGACCACTGGCAAGCCGGATTTCAGGCGGCAGCTCATTATTTACTACGGAGAAAAGGGGGAAAATTGAAAAAAACGAACATGAAGACCAGAAAGCAAAGCACACACAATGGAATCCGTAAAATAAAGCCTCAACCAGGAATTTGCCTTCTCTGGAGCTTAAACTATAAAAAGCTGTAATAGGATTGAATCAGGATCAATTACAATCATCCCTTTCAACTTCTAAATTCCCTCATCAGATAGCTTTAATTACTCCTACTGGGCATGATGTCATTCAGGAATCTGAATTTTTAAAGCCAGCAAAGGTGATCAATAAAAAAAACAGGACTGCTCTATAAGGTCCCCTAATTCATTTACACGACACTAACTGTAGTTTCCTTAGGTAATCTACCTTTTTAAACACCCTATTGCATAATTTAAAAAATCTCACCATAAATCTTGCATGGTAATCACAATGACAGCACAATTTACATAGCAATTATTACCTAAAACATGAATCATACCAGTGAAATTACATGGATGGTGTTAACTAGAATAGACATTAAAACTAAAACAGCTAGAATTGGTCAGTCTACCCAAAACTCCAAAGGTAAAATCTGTTGTTTGAGCTCCTATTCAGTTGCAACCATTACAAGGTGATATCAATTTTACCACTGAAAGAGAAGTGAAGATGAGGGAGCAGAGCTGGGTACTATGGATGGGAAACTGGTCCCCAGGATATATAAATAACTGACACACAAATCAGATGTAAAGTCAGAATCTACCTACAACTGAAATGTCAGTACTGGGTGGATTGACCCTTTTGAAATATAGATCTATATTAACAATCTAACTACTGCTAGTTGTATCAACAAGCACTTTAAGAAAATCCAGGCATCCTAAGTACTGTAACTATTAAGCTGTATATATACACATTTAAAACATTCAGCTTCCCAACCCTTTAGAATCACGTTTTCTCTTCATTTACAGTATTTTCTGCATATGTTAGGGTTGCCACCAGGCTGGCTAGTTAAAATGAGACTTGTCAATGTTATTACAGAAATTAGGTAAGGCAGGTATTTTTACCACACACGGTGGCAACCCTAGAACATATGAATAGCCCAATTTGACATATCACAGTATTTGGCACTCCAGTGAAGCTGAATAAACCGGGAAACAAAAGCCATAATTTCAGGACTCTTCAGTTTGGCAGACATGATCATTGCATGTATTAATTTTAGGCCATGGGAGTTGACCTCGCCCAATGCATACTCTTGGTAGAACAGACTGTTAAAATACCTAATCAACATAAGAATACATGAAAAAAGGAAGTCTAAAGCATTGGTTGCATCTTAATGCCCATTTCAGGATTCTGGTAATTCTCTATCTTAATTATTAGTTTAACCACATTATATACATCAATAAATATGAAGCTTATGAAGCTTAAAAAGGATATCAGTTAAACAGTACATCTTTGATGCAGAGCTTGTAACTTTTATACATACCATAAAGCAGTGTGGCAGTTATGAAAGTGTATAACTTTTATCATGTTTAAGAGTTTCTCAACCACATTCTCAACCAAGAATAATTTTAATTGGTTGAATGGATATTATATGTTGTCCAATTACAGCCCTTACAATGGTTTGACATTTTATAAAAAATTGTATCAAAAGAAATCTAAATTATGTAAAAGCCTTAGGAATTGCTTGAGAACATAAACACAACTTGGGGGAATGAGGAATAAATTCGGGTGTGTGGTAAATACTTGCTATTATAAAGAGGAATAGAAGACGATGAAGCTGAGAAACTTTGGAGGGAATTTACTAAAACTGGAGAGTGCAAAATCTGCCAAACAACGTCTAACGTCAGCTTGTTCAATTAAGCTTTGACAAAAAACCTAGAAGCTGATTGCTTTCTATGAAGAGCTGCACCCGATTTTGCACACTCCAGTTTTAGTAACTCGAACGCTTTGTGTGGTACAATTTATAAATTATTATAAACAGAAACATATATGTCTTTTCAGTTATTAGAAAAATGCAGACTTTTAGAACTGGAGTTAAAGGCTACACAGTTTTATCACATATTTACAATTCAGTAGAGTGTAGGTATGATTATCAACAACGTTCAAATCCATGCTTGCTAACATGCATTCTGCTTACCAACCTTTACAGGTATTTTGTTTAAATAAAAATAGTTAAATCTATAAGAAAAGTATCACTGCTAAGGCATAAGGTTTACAGTGGTGTATGCCTCAGTAGTACTATCATGATTTGATAAACTAAATATTGTCTCTGCTGAATACCACACTGCAAGTACACAAGAGATGACTACACTTAAACTCAATCTGTCAGACAACAATACATATCATACATTAAAAAAGGGAATGCCTAAGGTGCAGCAGCAGAGAAGAAATACTGACCAAGTCCTGGAGCCAGTGCTGCAGCTGTGGCAGGGTCAAGCTGGAATGGATTTATCATCATCTGAGGGTCAGCTGGGTTTTCCAGTTTCATCCCAGTCAGGCCTATATTTTGGGCTAGGTAGTACTGATAAAGCTCTGCCTCAGCTGGTGCAAGGCCCAAGTGCAGATTGTGCTGGATCTGTTTCATGTTTTGCTGCAAAAGCATCATGTTGTGCATGTGCTTTTCACTGGTCATGTGAATACGTAGATTTCTTGCCACATTGGTTTCATAATCACACACCTCACAACGCCAGGTGGGTTTTTGTTTTGGTTTAGATGGAGATGGTGTCCCACAGCCACTGAGGCTTGTGTTGGGTGCTGGGGATGTATGGCCATAGACCTGCTCACCATTCCCATTCTGTATGTTCTGGACATTATTTAGGTGCTTGTCTGACTGCATATGAATACTGAGGTTGCCTTTGGTAGTTGTAGAGTAGTTACAAACCTCGCAACGGAAGGGTTTATAGCCACAAGTGTAACTTTCACCCCTGGCAAGCCGAGGGTGAGGCTGTCCAGTCTTACAATAAGCACAAGAGCCAGTTGACTCTGGGTGTTTCTCCTTCATATGGGCCTCTAAAGTCTGCTGATACTTATAGTGCCAGTTGCATTTGGGACATTTTAAAGTTTTACAAGAGTTTCTAGAATGCATCATTGTCATGTGGCCACCAAGCGACCTTGAGGACCCCAGAACTGTGTCACACTTTGGACACTCTATACCATTTCCTGGTGAACCCTCATCTGTGCCAAGAACCAAGCTGTGCTGGTGAGGAGTAGTAGAATGGTCTTCTTCTCCTCTAACGGTTTCATTTGGTGAAAGTGAAGTTGCACAGTCCTTACTGGCACTTGCATCCTCAAAGTTCTTGCCACCAATGTTAAAGCTACTGGTAACATTGCTATTAGTTAAAAGTACAGCAGTTTGCTTTTTCTTTTCTAAGTCATCGGACACCATAACCGAGGAGGAAGAGGTACCCTTTTCAATAAATTTTAGCACACTGGATGATAAAGGAGAAATGCTTTGGTTTAAGAGCGGGAAATCTTTGCTACCAATACTATCTGCTAGGTCACCTAAAACCTCCTCTTCGTCAAGTTCATTAGGATATGAATCTTCTTCTTCATCTACCCCTTCAGCAGGCTCACTTTTAATGGGTAACTCCCCATTAGGATGTGAGCTACTGTTCTCTCTTTGTCTTTCACAGTTGTTGTCTTGGTCTTTACTCTCCACTTGTTTATTGGAGTCAGACGATATGTGGCTGTGGGACACAGAGGTAACTGGGGTGTTTGGTTTTGGACTAGACACGCCCCCTAGGTTTGCTTCAGCCTTTGGCATTTGGTTGACCCCATGTAACTGCTCTGTTGTGCTGGCGGTACTTGCACTACCTTTCAAAAAAGCAAATCCCGCCTGCAAAGAGTCACCATTTTCAACATGAAAAGCACTCCATAAACCACGGAAAGTTGAATCGGGGCCTATAAGGTTGGTAGTAGAAAAATGGGGGAAAACAGAATTGGGTTTTTTTGGTTCCAGAAAGCTTATAAGAGGTTCTTTGTCCTTGCCAATCCCCTGTATTATGGCAGACACATATTTATTGTTGAGAAGCTTTTGCTCCTCCTCATTAAGGGTCATCCGATGATCATGCACAGCATGGGTTACAAATGACCTAATATAACCAAATGACAACTTGCACAAGAAACACATTAAAACAGGTTTCCTTTTCCCATCACTAACACAACCGTCAAATTTAGACAAGTCCACATTGTTTGGAACATCTTTGGACACACAGGAGTTTTTGGCTGAGCCATCACTGGTAAGATAGTCTTTGTCTCTCTTATGTCGGAGATCATAGACACGGAAACTGTGCAACACAGGACCAACTCCTGCTAATGCTGAGGTATTTGGGAAAGCCTGATCGGCTGTAAATGGTTTCCCGAGGGATGAAGCGATATGAAAAGTGTTGATGATCTGTGGGTAGAAAGACATAGACGCTGAAACAGACTGATCACTCTTCTCTCCAGCCGCAGTAAGCGAGTCCAGAAACATTGCTGTAGAAAAGAGTTTACTATTTGCTCCTTGTTGTGCATTCTGCCCACTATCTTTGGAGTCCTCAATTATATAAGCTGATCCATCAGGCTGGTAAACTATCTCCCCTAGTAAGTTCTCCACATCACTGTCCTCTAGCTCGCTTACTTCGCTATCATTGTCGTCCTTCAAGACAGGAAGGCGAGCGTTGGGGCAGTGGTGCTCCATGTATTTTTGTAAACTGGGGAACGCAGTGGCGCATTCGTTGCAGGGTATCTCTTTAGCTGAGGCGACCTGAGCGGCAACTGCATCCTCCACACCGAAACCCAGTAATATTTCACTCTTGCGCTCATCCGTTCTCAGGTTGTCATCTGAAGAGCTGTTTTCCCTGTCAGGTTCCATCCCTGCAACTTTTTCTGGCACCTCATTATCAAGTTGTGTCGCTCCACATAGCTTTGATGTGCTCTGCCCATTTTCTTGCCTTGAGATAGTAGGAGAGTCACAGGTTTCCATGGCAATTGCTACATGTGGATCTCATTTCATCCAGCCTGTCAGGGACCTGGATAAAGAAATTGAGAGAAATCAATTATGTTACTGATACCAGACATATCATCATTTATTACCAAATTAAACAAAAAAATAGAGCAAATATAAAATGGCTCTCATAATCTATTAGTTAAATCAACAAATATCATTGCATAAAGTTTTCATTAATAACAGTAAAGAGAATTAGATCAGAATTCAATATCCTTGGTTGTCACACTTTACTGCACTTTGCCCAATCTTTACACATTACATTATTTTATGAAATAAGGTTAAGTAACTGGCATCCTATGAAAAAAGTATGTCAATTCTGATGTCAAATTCAAAATAACATTGATAATCAGACCCAAGTTTTCATCTCATATTAGTCGATCAAAAAATTGGCAGAGACTGTGAAAAGTAAACCTTTACAATTGATAGTTTGCTTTGTATAATGCTAAAAGCCTAAAAAGCCAACTTGGCCACTATGTATGACACAGTTGGCTGCAAAATGTTGTTAGAATTTTTTTCTCCATAGAGACAAAGTGGGTGTTTAAAGTTTCTGTAGAGGGGGCGCATGCGCGGCCAGGGACGATGGCGGCTGTGTTTTAGCTGAGCTCCGCTCATCCCCGGCCAGCACGGACTCACCAGACACGCGCCACTGCCTCATACATAAACTAGGGTGAGTCACACTTACCTGTCACCTGGTCCGGCATCAGGGAGAGACCTTTATGGGGAAGATAGGGAGCTGGAAGCCCCCCTCCCCGTAGCCACAGGATTCGCGGCCCTCGCTGCTCCGGCGGTTCCTATCCAGGCCACAATCCCTGGCCTCCAGTATGGCCAGGAACCCAGGGAGAGATCTCAGCCCCCCGTTGGTCACGGAGGGTACTGCACCCTCATGTACTCCAGCTTCCATGCCTGCTGCTGCCCTGATCCAGCCCCAGATGGAGGACTCTGATCCCCAGCATATAACTGGGGGGGCAGTGGAATACTCTGCACCAGGGAATCATCCTCCCTCCACCCAGATATCTCAGCAGACCATTCCGTCTCCTTCCCTCACAATTTCAGCGTTAGATGACAAGTTGCAAATTTTTTTACGCAATATTACTGCATCCATATCCGCTGAAATTTGAAAGCTGGCATTGGATCTCAGAGGGGAAATAACTCAGATTGGAGATAGCACGGATAAATTGGAAAATGAGTTTGATGATTTGGTGCAATACGTTCATGTTCTGGAAGAGGATAACGCATATTTGAAGCATTCCATGTCCCAAATGCAGCTCCAGCAAGAGGATCTAGAAAACAGGGAACGGCGCCAAAATATCCGTATACGCGGTATGTTCGAATCTATTGCTGATACACAATTACAACGTCACCTTCTGTCCTTCTTTACCGCAACTGCTCCCTTGGTTCCAGAAGCAGATTGGCGTATGGACAGGGCTCATCGCTCCTTGGGCCCAAAACCTGTCGAAGGCACCAGACCACGCAACGTCATATTTCGCTTCCACTTTTTTCAAAGTAAAGTTTCTGTAGAACACCACATCCCAGTATGCCTTGCATGTCAGAGGCATGTTGGGCCTAGCATTTTTTTGCTGTCTATTTAATAACATAACACAAAGATCAGGGGTGTGTAGAAACATCAAACACACCTTAGAGTAAGCACACTACTAAACGCTGATTTCTGATTGGTTGCCATAGTTTATAGTAAAGCACCATGAACTCTGCCTTTACAAAAAGTCAAGGTGCACTTGCTTGTTGTTATTAAGACAACAGAACAGGTCAGATTTAATTTCTCTATTTCAATTGTATATAAATGTGTCTAGCAATAAAGGTCAGTTTGCAGAACGAAATCCAGAGTCATTTTCTTACAGTGCAGTAATCAAATCTAATCGTGTCATCTATGTCAGAAAGGGGAAATTATCAGATACATCAAACGATTTGCATAGATTGAAAATGAATCAAAATTAGTTTTGGTATGTGTGATGGCTAAAATGACAGTCTAATTGCTTCTGCATCAAGCATCACAAAGCTTGGTGTGTAATTTTAATCATTGATGAGTTACAGGTTAATTATGCTCAGGGAATGCAGGGAGATTTAAACCCTCTTTGAAATTATTTGATCACAAAGAGCATGACAGAGGAATCATTTTCTAATTAGTAAACACAGACATGTTTACCTTGGATAGGGAAGACTTTGCACAAACAACACTACCAATAGAACACAAGGCACTTAAAAAACGTATAACAATAAAATTATGGCTATTACTTATAACAACTAAAATGAATTTCACTGGCTTTCTCTACCAGGCACTGTGAAAATGAGACATGCAGAGTCACAGTGGCTTAAGCTGGCCACACATGGATCGAAATTTGGCCAGTTCAGCAGGGACCACCCAAATTTCAATCAATGCATGGGCGTTCCTGTTTATGAGAAGTCAGTATATCAACTGATTTCTCATGAACCGGCTTGTTGGAAAATTCTGCTTCGATCAGCACATGCAGCCAATTAGCTGCAGCACTGATTAGTGTGTTCTGACAGTGAGGGAGTTTACACCATCAGAATACAATGACACCACAGAGAGGATTCCTTCATCCAACTCGAATGTGTGGACTGAAAAATCAGTTCAGTTTTCTTGTTCAAGCAACTAGCTGAATGAAAAAACTGAACCATGTATGGCCAGTTTTAGTGTTTAGCAGGGCAGCATAGTGGATTAGCAATTCTGTTTTACAGCACTGGGGTCCAGATTAGGGCACTATCTGCATGGAGTATTCACTTTCTCCTTTGCCTTGTGTGAGTTTCCTCTTGGTACTTCCATTTTCCAAAGACATACTGACAAGTTAATTGACTCCTGTACAGAACTGGTGCTAGTATGATTTTCTACTAAGGGCCCCTAAGATGGCTGTCCCAACAGCAGATATAAGCGCTTTGAGTCCCCAGGGAGAAAAGCACTATAGAAAAATATATATTAATGAACTATTCTGTGTAATATCAAGTAATCTATAGCAACCAACTTAGATAAGTTTATTGAATCGGACGAGTGTTGAATACATTGGTTGCTATGAGTTACTACACTCTCTACCTTGCAATTAGTGTGTAAGCCTAACTTAGTTGATTGCTATGGACATGTCTGGTTTTTTTTGCCCTAGTATTCATATATCAATAATGAAATAGAAATTAAAGTATTGCAGAAAAAAACACTTGGAGCATTCCTATTTTTAGGCAGTGCTTAGAAAAAACCTATTTAGCATCCATTATTTTTACTGTTCAGGAAAGGTGATTAAAGGTGAATGCTATACAAAAAAGCAAACAAACCCCACCCCTATGGCTCATTTTCAGCTGATTTGCAGTTCATTAATGGGTTTCTAGCTAATGCCCATATCATAATACTAACACACTCAGCGCTAGCAGAATGTAAAGTCTTCTTGTCTGATAACTTGTAACATGCTGGCTATCTCAGTCAGGCTGGTGCCTCATGTGCATCTGATAACCTGGGCAAAAAGCAGAATGGATGGAGACTACAGCCTATGACCTCTTCGTTTTCTTGCCCAGCAGTAACAGAGAAGTCTGTTTGGGGGAGGAGCCAGCTACATACCTCAATGCTACCATCACAATACACGTAAGGTTTACCATTCAACTAATCTAACTAGCACTGTTGCCATAACAAACACCACCATAAATTATCCTCCCAGAATTAATCAAACACCCCCTAAACAATGACATCAGATTTTAGTCACAGTTGTATAAACACATGTGCACTTTGCTAAAAAATATATCTATAAAAAAATAAATACAATTTCTTTGAACTAATGGGAAGCGGGTTGTGGATAGGTGATGTATATTTGGGAAAGTCAGTCATCAGAAGAAAATATGACGTTTCTTATTTGGTGGTCTGATGAAAACACTAGATCTAAATAATTACAGAGGTTATTCCACAAACAAATGTTCCGTTTAATTAATACTGCTGTCGATTTGACTACTTTCTTGAGGTGTCAGTGCAGACAGCCCAGAAGGAAAACTTCATGCCTCGTAGCCTTAGCCCTCTTCACCAAGTTCTAGCAAAGTTGTGCTAGGATTGAAAAGTAAACAGTATAGCCTGCCACTGCAAACACTTAAAAGTCCTCTGGTGAATACAAAACAGGAGCATGAAAAAAGCAACAGCGATTAAAGAAACAGGCTTTGCTTTAGCATTAAACTTAAGGTACCCACACACAGAAATTATTGTTCCCTAAGAGGCAAACATTTGTACAACTTTTACTTCAAGCAATAGACCCATATATTGGGGATGACAGTAGACAGATTAAATTGACACAAAGAACAAGATGTTAACGGCTTCCAATTTCTTTCTACATATAAGCATTTCTACATTTATTTGGATACCTCCATAAACTGGCCTTGTCTGATGTTAACGAACTTTATTTCAACTGACAGGTCATCCATTATGATACTTTGATCTGACCTTTGTATACACTGTATGGTCATAGTCTTCACATCTTTTGTGTCCACCTAAGACTCTCTACAGTATAAAGTCACAATATGCCAAGTGTTAAAACAACTTATATTTGTAATGTACTAAGAAGTAACGAGTATTCAGAGGCAGCAAAAAAGTCTACAGCAATGGCTGAAATAACACCACATCCCGTTAGAAAGTTTCTGCAAACAAGGTAATTCTCTTTCCCTGGTAAAATGAAACAATCCATACTTACATACAAAAATGAAAATGCATTTGTCAGGAGAGTAAGGTACAGTAGCTAAGAGTACTCAGGGTTAGGAACAAACGTGACCTCTGAACTTTTGTTGAATGAAAAGTCTGCAAGTGTATGGGCAGTTTTCAATGCAGTTTGTTTTTCAAGTGACAGGTGAAAGAAAAAGTAAAAAAAATACCAACAGGTGGAATAGGAAAAAAAAACATACCTCTGCACAAAAGAAGCAATTATTCTTCGTTTCTGAAATGACTATACCCACATTCTTTCCTTAAACTTGTGTGGATTGCAGGCAGCAGTTGTGCCGTTATTGACTTCAGCTTCCACTCTGCAGTAAATGTTTTGCATGATTAGTGAGCTCTTTGAAAACTGAAAAAAACCCTACCCAGAACTCTCTCTCGTAATAAAAAGAAGCCACTTGCTGAATAATAGGAGACGAATTCCTCTGCATTTAAAATGCAGAATTCTGACAAGAACAAAAGAGGCAGAATGATGGTGTAGTCCTGTTTTTAATTGAGATTGTCCCAGCCTTCTTCTACGGTCCAGTGAGACAGTGTTTGTGAAATGATTAAAAAGAACGTGATCTGATCAAGAGGATAGGATAAAAGGAAAGGAATGCTAGGTTAGCCACACTGCTTAGAACCCAGGAGAGAGAGCAAACGAATGGGATTCTTAGCCTATTGTTTTTTGTATTCCATCTGCGATTGACCAACTTGCCTATGTTCAGCCATTGAGTCTCTGCTTTTAAGAAAGGGTTAAAAGTTGCCCACTTATGACATAATGTGCTACCAAACTACAAATCTTAGCAGGAGAGAAAAAAAGGAGAGTAAATAAATAAAAATCCTTGAATTATATCAAGTTTCTGAAAGGTCATCACTGTCTCTGCTGTGGCCTTTTCCCCATCCCAAATCCTCTATCAATATGTCATAGAGAGTTAGGCAAAGACAAAAGAGAAGCTCAGTGTGAAAACTGCACATATATCTAATCCTGACAAAGGAATGAATGGGCCTTCACAAGTATAATTATACTTGTTTATTTGTTACCACGTACAGAGGACTGATGAAAAAATCCATCAAAGTGGTATTATGCAGACACCAAGAGCTTCTTTTCTTTGGTGACTAAAGCCACATTGAGGCTTAAATTCCTTATTGTTAAATTCAGAAGGGTAAAAAAAAAAAAAAGATTTTGGCTGGGCTCTCTTTGCATCACTAGCTGACAGATCTTTTGTACAGGGGGGTGTATTAGATACATTAGCTAGAAACTTTTACTGGTACCTTCTTTTAGCCAGCATCAAAAATCCTTCACTATGAAGTAGTGTACTTGGTAGAAAAAAGGAGGAGAGTGGATCTTACTTCCCCATGTTTTGTTATGTCCATCAATGTTAAATGGTCAACACCAAATTCCCTTCTGGGTGCTTTGAAAAAGATAAGGAATCATGGACTAGTATAAAACAACTAGGCAATCCTATGAGCTTATGGTATCTTAAGGCAGACCAAATCAAGGCTTCAGCAAAACAGGCAGGGAAATCTGGGTATCATCAAGATACTGTCATCATTACAAAGGTATTTTGATAGTTTACATCTAATCTCACAACCTCCACCTGTAGTAACAAAGGTCATCATAAAGGAAGAGGTTCCATGCCACCAGGTTTTCCATTGGCTGACAGTACCTTTCTGTTGTGCTCTGCCCAGTTGCTGGGTTTTATAGGAAGGACAGAGGAACATAGACAGGAAGGAAATAAGTACACTAGGGAATGGGCACCACATAGTGTACAGCAGGCTTTTGTGTGGGATTGGAGCAATTGCCAAGTCAGCTTTCCTGCCTTTAATATTTGGTACTGAAAAGACAGGTATACCTATTTTTATTTATTATTTATTACAGGTACTTAAATAGAGCAGTCAATTTACATTGATTTAACTTATATTGTACATTCACATCAGTTCCTAACCTTCAAGAAGTGTACAATCTAAGGTCCCTAACTCACATTCATACATACACATACTAGGGCCAATTAAGACAGGATCCAATTAACTTACCAACATGTCTTTGGAGAGTGGGAGGAAACTGAAGTATCCAGAGGAAGCCCACACAGGCACAGGGAGAACATGCAAACTCCAGGCAGGTAGTGCCATGGTTGGGATTCAAACCAATGACCCTAGTGCTGCTAGGTGGAAGTGCTAACCATAATTTTTTTTTTTTAGTTCTATACGCCATTTACTGAAGAGCAAAAACTGGTCATTGTTACTGCTGGTAGCACACAAATAGTGAGGTGTTTATGAGCAATTGCTTCTGATCACTTCCTTTAATATGACTGTGCAATTGATTTTTATATAGTTGATAAAAAATGCATTTACCCAGCTACCACTTTCTCTTCTGATCTTTGCGCACTACAGCTAGTCATCCAAAGTGGTTCAAACAATATATATCAAAAAGTATCTTTAGGCAAACTGTGGCCCTTAAGCTGTTATATATGTAAACCCCAGCATGTTTTTGTGGCACCCCAACTGCAGAAGCCCATTGAAACTATCTTTCCTAACCTTTTATGCCAAGAACAGGCAGCGTATTGCCCAGTAACTGTTAGGCACCACCCTAAAATTCAAAGACTTGCATAAAATCAAAGAAAAGTTAAACGTTTTATGGCCTCCCCAGAACAATCCCATGAAATATTAAGGAAAAATATGGAACAGATGAACTATTAAGTAGCCATTACACTTTAAAAGACCCTAAATCAAATAACATAGGCACGTTTGGGGGGAGAGTGGGAGAGAAATAAGCTTTTCCTTACTGGACAGAAATATATCAAAGTAAAAGCAATCTGCATAGTTAATGTCTTTGTGCTCTTTCCAATTTAAAACAGAAAAGCTGTAATTTTTCTTTGCTGGCAATCTGGAAACACTCTGGAGTTAATTACAGCTGATTCGTAGTGAACCGCACAAACAAAGGCCAGTCTATGTCCAGACAATTATACTGCATTAACCAGCTTAGTGCTTCCTGCTGATGGTTCAGGGTTCTTCCATTACACCCTTCTACCTTCCCAGCACGATAGAAAATGCTTCTGCAAGGAGGAATTAATGAAGAGAACTGCAAAAGAATGTGTGACGACCTCTTCTGACACTGCAAAAAGAAAAAAAAACTTTCCACCCATGTCACGACTAAAGGAGAGAAGGTAATTAAGTTTGAATAGAGGGATGTAACCAAATATAGTATGCCTTTAATGGTAGGCACATAAAAAAGAGATAGCTTACAAAGGCAGACTGGAGAGTGCCATTCTACCTGATGACTACCCCTATCGCCTTCTCATCTTCTTTCTCCTCTCCCTCTAGGCCATAGTAGCTAACACACCAGATTGTTTTAATTTTCTAATCAAATCTTATGTGACTGATGACTTCTAAGTTTTCTTTTTACATTTGAATCAAAGGGGAAACATGTACCTTATGCATAAATGTGTAATGACTTCTTATTTAAATATGATGAAAAGAATAGCAGAGTCTTGAATTGCTGATGCTTTTTGCCATCCTTCATGAGGCTTTAACTCATTCAGGGATGCAGGGGAGGTACAAACATTGCCATATGCTCAGGCTTGATCTGCTTAATGAGTGGGGGGGGGGGTTATCAAGATCATTGTACAGCTTTAGTTGTAAGTTGTAAGTCTGGGTTTAAGCTGTGACTCATGTTCTTTTTTCTTCCAAGAACATTTCAGAATCAATATGCAAGAAGTGAGAGCAATTACTTGTAAGTTGCCTCAGTAAACAAACATGCATGAAGTATTTGGAACACTGTCTTATATGAGCAAAAGACAAGAGCGCAAGACATAATTATTTCCATACAATTAACAAGGGAGATCTGCACTAGTTTCCAAATGACTGCCAAGAGGTTTTCTATAAAGAATATCAATTGTTAAGTACCAAATATGTCACAATGATTGACATTAGGGTTGACCTCTGCTACTTTGTATTGCCTTTAAAACAAGGGCAAATCTTTAAACTGTTATGGGGTGTTCTACAAACTTAAGAGAAATGAACACCATAGGTGTTGCCCACAGCTTTCATTTTTAATATCACATGAACTATATGGGAGTCATTTTAACTAATTACAATAGGGACTACTGTAATTCTGATCCCAGATTTTAGATACTTATGGAAATAGACAATGAGCTATGTGTCTTCCAATGATGAACAGTGTTCTACAAGTACCAATCTCTGCCTTCCTTTCTATGGGATCCAAATAAAAGATTATACAGTGACACCTGTGAAAACCATGAAACATTCACATACAATGCAATGGACAATCTTCTTTCTGACATTGAACACACCAGTTCCTGCCTTTTGAATGATCTCATCAGAGCACAGCAATGATGGAAAAATCCACTAAGTGCACTGACATACAATGCAAATAATGTGTATTTCTGTAAGATAGTGACCCATTGAGCCTTCTGAATTAATCGCATCTCCTGGTCTCATCTATGCAAAGCAGGATTAGAGATAAAATGATGACTTCTTAATCCCTTTGATTTTCCTTTACTAAATAAATATTAAACTACAAATCAGAAAGGTTCTGGGAGGTATTACAATGCAAAAATGTACATTAAGAAAATACTTAATGGTTATGTAAATTGCACTCAGTTTTACAAGCTGCTCATTGATGAGACTGGTCCCAATCCATTTCCTCTTCAACCCTCAAAAATCCCTCTCAGATTTGAAAGTTTAAGTTCATAATCCTACTAAACAAAAAGATTAACCTTGGAATCCATTAAGTCTTTCTTGAAAGAAATTCACTGCATTAATCATGTCAGAGAATTAACAAATCATATTACCATGTTTATTTATATGTCAATACTTTCAACCTGTAAATCCACGCAATATAATCCTTCTCCTGGTAGAACTTCAGCTGAAGAAGTGTCAAGTCCAAATTCTACACAATGCAGCCAGTATACATGACAATTACATTGGGGGCCTTTAAAAAAAAAACTCTCTTAATCGTGATGTTGTGATAGAACAGAGCTCATTCAAATGAAGAACATGGTTAGTTTTAACTGGATTGTTGACCTTCCAGGAGCTAGCTATGTAATAATAGCATTGTGATGACTATAGCATGTCTAAGCAGTGGTATGAAGACATCAAATTGTACCATCCTAACTGTCTTTTCATGTAGGAAACAGGAATGCTCATACAAGCACTTTTGTCTCTGCCATCACTACAGTAACATGCCTAGGCTTCTAAATACCTACCCAGGATGTACTGGGAATGCAAGCCCTTCAAAACCCAGGCTCAAGATTGCATGCACTCTTGCAAGCATGACACTTCTGCTGTAGCCCCCTTTTTGTATCAAATTACATTTACATTACATTACTATCAATTCACTTGAAAGTAGTGACACCATTGTGACATGTGACTGCGTTTAAAAGGGGCCTTCTTTTATATTTTTTATCACAGTGGCTATCTTTCTTAGAGTAGGTTTAGGTGTCTACTTCAAAAGTACACCAGAGAAATTGTATAGTGGAATGGGGCATAGAAAGGTAATCAATGAATCTCAGGTTTTTAAAACAGACCAGTGAAGTAGGAATCCTGCAGCTGTCAGGATAAGTGGACAAGCTTTTGGAATTCAGTGGGATTATGGAGCTATTTTTATTGGTCAAGCAGTAAGAAAAACATATCCCAAATGATTACTATGTTGTCATCATGGATATCTCTGTTCCAGGTTTGGTCTTTTTAGATACCAACAATCTCTAAAGCCTGGTACATACAGACAGTCTTTTTCATTCAGCACAGTGGGCTAAAAAACTATCTATGCGATGCTAGTACAGCGATCGCCCCACTGAGCTACTGTGTTCTAACAGGGGAACTGCCCCGCTGGCAGAACACACGGTAAGCGCTCGCAGCCATTGGTTGCAAGGGCTGGTTTCAAGCATGCCGTTTGACAGAAGTCGGACATTCAGCCAGCTTCTGTTGAACAGGCTGCTGTACACATTGGCTGAATGTCTGCTGATTTCTGCTGATACTGGCCAATATTCGGACCATGTGTACCAGCTTTTAAAAGATTCTACATGGAACACACATTTTTCTTAAACTGATTGTACCTATATGGGATATGAACATTATTATTTCCTGGGACAACCTGAAGTAAATGAATACCTAACTGCTGAATACATGATTCTGTTGGGTAGATTCAAGTGTATTGAGAAACCTGACAGTTTCCTGAGAGATTAAACTATAGACAGTTACCTAGTGACAGCCAGAGAACCCCTGCTATGCCCCAAGATAGGATATTCACTGTACAATGTAGCACCTTGCTTTTCTAATCTTTAATTCAATGACTCTGCCCATGCTGGGTGACAACACTGCATTTCCCTCTCACTGTGACCATCACTGAATGTCATGGTTATAGCCCACTTACTATTTTCACCATGTTCCTAGTTACACACAATTTACATTGTTATGTGAAATTAACAAAAACATTGTCCATATTGTTATAACTGACAATATAAAAATTGTGTTCAGTAAACTGATCCTTTAATTATTTTTTAACTTGTTTTTCTAATTTAGCTACGTTATATCATCATTGCACCATACATGAATCTCCTTTACTTTATACAAACTATAAAATATTTTAGGAGCACAGAGTCCTATGGTTCCTATCAGTTTAGTCACATGTTGGGAAACCCATCTGTTCTGGTGATGTCAGCAAAAAAAAACAAAAAAAAAAACCACTATGGTTGCAACTCCTTATTTTAATTAAATCCTTATCAGCACTTTTATGTTACTCAGCTTACTCTTTTCCTGTCCTTCCGTACACAGTGTTTGTGTGCCGAGTTTTCTATATAAACAAGGTTTAAAAAACAAATATCTACTGTGTTTGTATGAACAAAAAAAGTTGAGCATCGCAGAAATGACAAACACTTAGGCATTGTAGTGTCCCTGCAATAATGGCCCATTAATAATTATTAGTGTGGTTAGAGAACAGAAGGACATTCAGTCAGCAGGGGTTTTGAAGTAATCAAAAGTAATTTTAAGGCTCCATTCTTTGATAGAAGAAGGCTTCGTGATGCTTATGTATATGTATATAGTTGCTACAGCTATACAAAGTAGTGTGTTCATATCCACATGGGAGGAGGGACCCCTGTTGTTTTAACAAAGCAAGTTAGGGTTTTAAGGCATCATTAAACAATTAGACGATGAAGTTGGTCCTATGAAACCATAATTTACGACTATGTTCTAACAACATCCTTAACAATAAAGTTTCTATTCTCTGGTTACTTAAAGAAAAACTTTGTCTGCAGCCTAACACCACTGTAATTATCTTCATAAAACTAATCACAGGCCAGGTATTTGGGAAACATTCCATTTCTATTAGCAACCCCCCCAAGTCATGATGAAAAAACTAGGCTGAATACAACTGGGAGAAAGTATATTTAAAGCCTTTCAGTACATATTTAAACAGTGCATTCAACACCCCTAACTAGTGATGCTAGTCAGGCAATTAACAGATGGCGTCCAGACCTTACAACTACCAGGATTCCGTATGGCTTATTAGAAAGTGTCAGCAAAGCTCCAATTGTTATGAACTTAGCTGAATATTCAAAAGAAAAAAAAAAGGAAGCATGCCCTTAACACCAATTGGCATCTCTTTTTATATTATTTTTCTAATTATATTACAAAACCAACACATGAAAACTGAAACTTGATCTTTAAGACCTTTTATTACATGGACGGTTTTCTGTGTAACGAACTCAGCGAAGGGAGCTGACCTAGTGCTGTAAAATAGGTCTAGTTACCCATAACAGATGTACACCTGTTAGGTCTATAGACTAGCAGTATAATGGAGACAGGTTCTCTTGTAGACTAATAGACATATTCTACATAATTCTGGATCATGCACATTTCTCCTGGCCCAGCAACTTGGTTGCATTGCCACTCACATTTTAGTTTCATATATTATGTTATGTTCTACTAAATTCTTCTTTAAAATATATATATAGAAGTATCAAGTATGAATTCTTATCTGAAAAAGCACCTTTTATTGCCCTGAGCAGCCTCCAAATTCCCCTTTCTGATGCTCTGATCTGACGTCCTATTGAAGGGTGGCTATATTTGTTCTCCATGGTCCCACTGTATGTAGGAACATAACCACCCTTTTGTGCTCTCTACTGAGATGGACTAGGCACAAGACCACAACTAATGTACACTGCTCATTCCAAACAAACTGAATAAGGAGAGGGGAAGAGGTTTGTGAGCTCACAGAAGACATAACAAGGAGGCAGAAAATTTCATTAAAAAATAGATTACAAAGCCATTAAAGCAGAACTCAAGTTCCGCTATGATACACTGTGAGCACACCTACCTGTCTGATCACAGCGATACCCAGACTCTAAACTGAGCTGCACAGGCACCGCTCAGATTAAAGCGGCCAAGAATGTGTTCTGCAATTAGTAGCTCCAGTAGCATCATCACACACTGGCCAATGAAGATGGTCCAAAACCCAACACACAGGAGAAGATGCAGGTGAGAAAGTATTGAGAAGCTGAGTATCCTCCCTTAGGTAGTGGTTGTGTATGTATTTATTTTGGAGAATAAGGATATCATTTAGTGTCATGTTTATGTCACAACACTTAGTTATGTTTTCCTGTTAACATGTAACTAACATAAAACATGTAGGGGTTGATTTACTAAAACTGGAGTGTGCAAAATCTGGTGCAGCTCTGTATAAAAACTAATCAGCTTTCAATTTTTGTTGTTAAAGCTTAATAGAACAAGCTGAAGTTAGAAGCTGATTGGCTACCATGCACAGCTGCATCAGATTTTGCACTCTCCAGTTTTAGTAAATCAACCCCATAGTGTCATAGTTGTAATATATTCATAATTCTGTAATGAAAGAGGTTTCGGTCTCAGGTTTGCAAATTTTTATCAAACCTTTAGACCGTGGTCTCCAAATTGTGGCCCGGGGGGACGGATGCAACCCTCTGCCTGCTTTTATGCGGCCCTTGGGACAATATTTCATCCTCTGACACCAACAATGGGGCATATTTTTTCCCATTAACAGCAACAAAGGGGCACATTTCCTCCAAATACCACCAATGATGGGACACAGTTCCTTCCAATAACACTAATAATGAGGCACAATTCCTCCAAGTCACACCAACGTTGGGCACAATTCCTCTCACTGACACCAAAGGTGGGGTGTTGTTTACTCCCACTGATGCCGAGATATTTTCTACTTACAGTGGCCACAGTACGGCCACCCTAAAATCTGAAGATCAGTAAACTGGCACTTTGTTTAGAAAGTTTGGAGACCCCTACCTTAGACCAGCATTGAGATACCTCTGCTCAAAGCAGACAAGACGTTTGTATGTAAAACCTATGCAGTCTGAGGCCAGGACAGTAAAATGGATGCCATCAGTTCATATTTGACTACATCACGTCATATTCCAAAACTTGTCTTCTTTTGATAATGCGGTATTAATTTACTTAGTATGCTCTGTTTTTTTAATGCATAAATGAAAGGAGACAGTTTACCTCTGCAAAGCGTCATCTCCTGTCATTATTATTATTTTTTTTTTTACACCAAGACTTAATTTGTGTGTTGTGGAGAAGTGAAATAAGCAATTCGGTAATTAACTTTTGTGTTTTTAGATGTATGAACCTTAATTAGATTTCATTATAAACAAACAAATGTCAGGCACAATTATGAGCTCCTTGCCTTACCCACACATTATCCCTTTTCAAACAAACTTGATGTCACACAAATTATAATCAAGCGGCCTGCAATTCGGAGTTGAATTCTACATGATTTGCCAGTAACCTGATTACCTTAACTTCAATATCATTACAGGAAAAGTATTTTAAGATAAATAATTACCAGAATTCCAACAGGAGACAGGCTTAATTGTATTGATTCAGGAGAACCAGGCAGAGTGGGACAGAGCTGACGGAATAATGTTATCTTAAATCTACCCTTTCTATTAAAATGATATTGCCTGGCAGGAAAAAGGTAATCTGAGAAAGGTGTATGAAAAATCAGATACAGGACTCTAATAATTATTTTACCCAATTATCTCCTGAGAGAAGCAACAAAATATCACTGCAAAAGCAACCTTATGGAACTGAGTCGCCAGTCTTTATTACAGGCTGGTTCATCTGTTATAAGCAAGAACAAGTAGATCTGCCAGGACATAATGGAGGTGAATGATTAGTCGTGTAGCACTTTGAGTGAACTTCTCCTCAATGCAATAAGAGTTAATTAAAGTTTACCACCAAACATCCACCAAAGTAGGATGTTGATCGTGTTTCAGCATTAAGTGCAAGCAGACAATGCTTGGCAGCAATTAGAACCAGCTATCAAATGACCTGCAATGATAATTATACATTCAAAACAGCTAAAAGAGCTGAAAAAAACTAATCAGCCTTTTCTTTTTCTCTCTCTCTCCCTCTTTCTCTACAACAACAATTCCAAGGGCAGGAAGCAGGTATCAGATTATTTCAGTTTAACACTGTAAATCAATAGAATTAAACAAGCAGGAGTTGTCTGAGTACATTATCTAGCAAAGAACAATTTACTGTACCTGATGGACGAGATCCTGAACCCATTCACTCAATGAGCACAAAAAAAGGCAAAGTGGATATGTTTCAATAAAATGTTCTGCAAGCCTGCTGATTATGAGAATGCCTATTTAGAGTGTGTATTTATCTGCTTCGTAATTAAAGCATTCTTTTGCAGATAGGTTAAATCATTTGCTTGCCTCAATGGAATGGTTGGGTTCTTATTTATTTATTTTTCACGGAATCCACTATTTTTAAAGGCTGGCATTTTTATTGTGCTGCTTATTCATTAAAATACAAATAATTTACATAAGAAAGGACATTTTATATTGCTGGAAATTCTACCTCCTGGCGCCTGTGTACTAAAACCTCTGCGTTTAATATATGCAAGATAACATCAGTGAAAATTATTTTCATAAAATGGCTCACTGCTTTGCATAGTTATTGGGCTGCAGCCTAAAGCTGTTTTACAGATTTTATTTTCTACCCTTCCCTAACAAACCTGATTTTCCCAACTAATGCTGTTATGCTAGGGATTTGAGCAGAGAGTTGGCTAATCCCGCTTTGTCCTAGAGCTGTGTTTAAGCCATGGCCCACTCCCAGCACAAAACTGTCTCCAAAAGCCCTTCTGCCCCCTTCAGCACTCATGGGCTCATTGGTCCTGACATTTTCACTCTGGCCCTGACAAACGAGCCCGTGGCTGTGATCACATTGCGCTTTATCTAAGATATATCATTAGCTCTCATCACTATCTCCTAATGTAGCTCCTTTCCTCGCTGAATCTCTTGCAAAAGTTCAGCATTCTGTTTGATGTACGGTTCTCCAACATAAGGGATCACAGGAATAATTTGTTACAGGAAGGACAGTTTTGAACAGCCCACCAATAATTGGAGAGAAATCATATTTATTCTCTGAGGAAGCTGCAGTCTGCGGTCTGTCTCTGAGGGCTGTAACACCCCACTATAGCTGAGAGATAGGAGAAGAGCATTAATAGAACAATGGTTAAAAATATTTTGTAATAAAATTTTTTTAAAAATACAAATAATAGAGATATGACTAAAGGACTGTGCCTTATTTCTGTTTATTTACAGTGACTTCTTCTGCATGGCTTTGTACAGAAGACTAAACCATTTTTATCCAGTTGTCCCTACTCATAGAAGACCTTGCAGTCTGTTATTTTTCTTATGGTCACTCGTTATGGCCCGGTAATGCAGATCCCATTTAAAAGAAATTTTGTGCTGAACGAAATGTGGGATGGCAATGCTGACCCTCTGAAAAGGCCTCTTCTTAGCCACAGTGCTGGAACAAGCAAGCAACAATTTTGATGTCAGAGTATTTAAGCTATTGGATCAGCATGGCAGCCTGGAAATTAGCATTTTCAGAAAGATAGAGCAGCATTGGTAGCCTCCACATTTCCCTTAGTGTAGGTTTTCTTTGAGCAATTAGCAGATCTGTTGAAAAAAGTAACAAGAGCTCAAGAACATTCACAAACTGCACAAATTGCCTAAACAAATTATGAATAAGTTATGAATGGTAAAACTGTTAACCAGTGGCCACTGTGATGTTACTAATTCACAGTCCTTATTTTTCATGTGGCTTTAAAATAATTGATACGATTGAAGCCAAGTTCAGACCATAAAGGCATATAAGTTCCATATCACTGACAGCAGAGGCTTTATTGATTCCCTACTTAGCTCAGAGCTTACAACTATAGTCAACTGTAGCACTTGAGACCTTGGAAATGTAGGTTAGTGGCTTTGAGTTAAAGTGCTATTCACTTTTGGGCTCAGCAAGAGGCTTACAATTTCTGTTCTTATTGGCATGAACCCACCCCCTGCTCTTACCAGGAAAACAACAAAGCCAAGTGCTTGTGCGAGGTTTAGGAATAAATCAGAGGTGAGCCACTCTGCAGGCTGTCCATGAAGTCCTTGTTGACAGGGAGCACTTGAACTGTCTACTGTGATCAGGAACTACTGCAAAATGTTATACTGTGTTCACCTTTCATCTATGATCATATTTGAGGTACAAGAGGTCAGCAAGTTGGCCATTGCCTTCTGCTGACCTTACCTCTGTAATTTAAGGTGCTATCTCAAATACCTGGCTGAAAAAAACGTAATACATCTTTGAATGCTAAACTCTTCAGCACGTCATATTTCCTGCAGTTGCTTGTAGAAAATAATGGGGGATACACGTTGTTCAGAATAGGTGCAAAAGTCGGACTTTCCTACTTCTACCTCTGCAAGAACAATTTAGGATTTAAAGTCTTATCACTTCTATCACTCTATTTCTGTGACTCACAGCATTATACTTTACAAGGAAGCGCATCAATCAGCGCTGTGATTAATTATGACATATCATAGAGAGCGTACTAGACACTCAACTGTAATTCAACATTAGGACTTTTGCCTACAACTACAGTTATGCAGTAACTTATAAGGGTCTATTTGTCAATATTTTCACTGAAAATGTATACAACTTTCACCTAAGACTCACACATATTTATATAAGATTAGATTAGAATATGTGTGAATCTTTGGTGGAAGTTTTGTGAATCCTGAGTGAAGACATTAATAGAGAGACCCTTATAGTATCCAAACATATTATTTTGCTCTCTCCCAGCCATATGCTGGCAACCGGCCCAACTGACCTTTACATTATTGGTCCTTGTTAGTAAATACACCCTAATATCTCACATAACTAGTTCTATTCCAGGGAAACAACATTCAGATACAATATAGTTGGCAAAGTCTAGGAATACAGTTAATTGTACCCTAGCCAGTTCTGGATGGATAACATAATGCTATCAATTGTCATTTACCAATGTGCAACAACAATATCTGAATGGTATGTCACCTTAATTGCAGCAGAATTTCTTGCCCTTCAGACAGAAAGAACTGCTCACCCCATATCCGCAAAAGCAGATTAGCATGAAGCTAAGGAAATGCAATATCTAATCCACTTAGCATGTATAATTAAGAAAAAAGATTTGTACAACACTTCCCTATTTGTCTGACATGTTGCAACAGGCCTGCAGTATATGTGCCATTTTGTACTATTCATCCAGTGTTCAGAAGGCATTATACTGATGATGTATTAATCAGCTTTGCAATGCATGTTGTTACTGGATTTTCTGTCTATACCTGGACACCTATCACATACCTATCACATATGCATACATCATGGTCTCTCTGGCATTTAAGAAACTTGCATGCTACGTGTCTTGCATATTCAGGCCCAGAAAGAAGCCTAATAGTAGCACAGCCATGCACAACTACAGTCTAAGTTATCCCGTGTAATGTCTGTGTTTTACTGGCCTGGTCTATTAATCTTAACCACTATACCTAACTTGTAACCTTTGCATTTGGTTCATTAATGATGCAGAAATTAATTCTAGTGATATGGGTCCTATTTTATAATGCCATTAATGATTGGCAGTATATACTGTCAAAGTACAAACTAAATGAGATGTACAATGCATATAGTAAATTGCAGTCTATAACTCACTACAAACGTAACGCACTTGTAATCAATGCAAATTGCTAATAGGATCCATTGGTGTTCTGACCACACATAGGACTTTTTTTACTATAATGTCTAGAAACTATATTTTGTATATAGTAGTTGTCAAATTTTTGAATGAACATTGAGCATCAGTTTCATTAGTACTAGAGGGCATTTAGTTCTTTAGAGGACATTTGATACTTTAAACTAAAATGCTGGGTTACACATTTTTATTTGAAACACCTTCACAGTACAAAGATGGGCCACTCATTACTTTTGTTGTGTTTTTGCACTTAGTCACCCTACAATACTACCATGCAGAAAATAAGTTAATTCTACTAACACTATAGATGCTGACAATTATAAACTATATAGCATTATAGCATGTATGACAAAAAATTTGCAGTGAAGAAATGGACCACAGACCACTAACTTGAGCTGTATATAGCTTTATACATCTGTTAGTCTTTATTAGGCCTTAAGGATATCAAGCCCTTACTGATTCTGACCTCTAACCCATAATTCCAAATGCATACTGTTAACTGCTACTATTCTAGATCAGCAAATTTACATCAAAGATCAAAAAGGCACACAAATACAGTATGTATTTAAATCCTAGTGTAACCTATAGTACTCACATGCAGTACAGTTTTATCGTATCAGCTGCAGGCTGATTTGGCAAAGCGGTGCATAGAGTCATGATCATGGGCAAGCTGCAGTAGCACATGACATCCAGTTGGATTACAGATAAGTTAAGTCAGTTTGTTGACAGTTGCTATGGGTGACACATTTTGTGCTCATTGTTCCTTGTCTTATGAAGCAAGCCCAACAGTCTGCATGGCAGCACAATCCTACTAAAATATTGTGATCAGTCCACATCTGGGTGTAAAGATGTAACTGTTTCAGGTCTAAAGGGCTTTAGATGCATTGAAATTCCAGCAAAGATTAACGGCCCCAATTCCAGTGTGAGTACATCATAAGAAAGCCATGTAATATTTTTGCACACTGCTGCACAGTCTAAAACAGGACTATGCTCTGGGCTTTTGCCCACTCAGTAAGAATGCAGACAGCACATAAGCTACCATTAGCCCATGTGTTATCCAATTCTCCAGCGGCTGGAGACCTGCCAGTGACAACACATGCTGCTTGCTTAACCATGTTTTAAAACAGAATTTTTTAAAGAAAAAAAAGGTATATTTTCCTTAAAGAAATCTAGCTTTTGTAAAGACATACTTCAGATCACCCAGAAAGTTGGTGTTCAGCTTGTAATGAAAGCTAACAGAGAAAGAAACAATTACATAGACGTGGCCTTCATAATTCCCAGCAGACGTTTGCCCTTATAAGTATGACCTAGTAGCCATTCAAGTACAGAAACAGTCACAATATCACTAGTGATTTCCTTTAAGGATTCAATGTCAGAAAAATGAAGGATCTACAAATGCATATATCACTGTTCAGTATTATTGTGATGCATAAACTGTTAGCTGTATAAACGATGCCACACAATTCCTCATTTCCTTTTTAGAAAATTTTTGCAGTTGTCAAATAATACAGTCAGATAAGCTACAAAGTAAACCAGGAGCCAAAAATTACAGACCAACCTAAGCTAAAACAAAAAGTTACAACATATAAAAAAGTTAACTTTATCATATGAATTCCCAATACCTATACAAAACCGGAGATACTTGACAAGCATATAACTTTGCTTTGCAAAAATGGCCTTTTAGCTGCCACTTTAGGCAAAAGGTGGACGCAAATGACAGTTATGTGATAACCAAATAGAAAGTAAGCTGTAGAAATGCCATTCATTACTGCATCACTTTAATTCTAAATATACTGGTAACATCCTGGTGTGTTCATCCATAAATGCTCATTGAAGGCACTGTTTACAAAAAAACTGTATTCTATACTTAGGGTCCCCATTATAAGCCATTTTACTGACAAAACCACTGATAGGTCACTTGAAACACTCCAACTGTCAGTGGCTGACAGTTCCCCTCAGGCTGGCAGGGAATACTGGGCCTTGTAGTTCTGCAGTAGCGTGAGGATGGCAGACTGTCTATACTTACAGCAGGGTCTATAGAAAATGGGAAGCACAAGGACATGAATCTTAGCAATACCCTAAAGAAGCAGCAGAAAGCAGTAACTTTTTTTTTTTTTAAACACCAGACTTAGCCAAATCCCCAGTGAACTGATAGCATGTGTTAGGCAACTTCTGGGAGCACGCAGTAAACAAATCAGGTCACATCTGGCAGAATCTGCCAACACTTGTCTTTGGTGGCACTAAATTGATAATTATGGTGATCTGACACTAGGGAAGAGGCTGCTTAATGTACATACAGATAAATAATTATCCTCACTGTATTCAATTTACAGATGTGCAAAAAGGACCAGTTCCCACCTTCAAAAGTGTCTCAACACTCAGGATATTTTAACTGCTCTAATTACTGTTGAGAGCACATAATTAGAATCACTGATCACACTGTCAACAGCTAGCCAGCTACAGCATGGCTCAAACTTACTTAGAAAAATATCAAAACGCCATCCAAATGTAAATCATGTTCCTAACACAATAAAGGAACAAAGTGAACATGATATACAATGCTTGAAAAAGCATAGTTAAAAGCTTTCCAGGCATACCAAAGCCAGCTACAAAACACAGCAGTACTGTACACAGCATGTTTACATCCGATAAAGAAAAAAACTAGATGTGCTCAAAACCTCTTAGAAAAAAAAAACAGCCTTTGTGATATCAAGAATGCAATAAATTCATATGTGCTTATAACACAGTGATATTACGTAAGCAGAATAATATTAAGTAAATAATTTTAAGACGATTATGGTCAAATAAAGAACACAATAAAATGATAGTCATATGAGTAATATAAAGTTAACGGAAGTCTAGTACTGTATACAATATAGTGTAAGGTCAGATTTGGTTCTATGAAAGAAGTGATGTAAACGCAAGCTTAGTTACGTGAAGTATACAAGGCCAGAGCTAGTTATATAAAGTCAATAATAACTTAGTTATAAGAAAACCTAGTTTTGTGAATGCTGTGTTATATGAACTGTATGCTTTAAAGACAAGCTTATAAGTATGAGATATGTTATACAATTCCAAGCACAGTCATATTGACTATATAATATAAGGAGAAGACTGACCCGTGGCGCGTACATAAAGGACAGCCTAGTCTTATGAACTATATTCATATGAAAGATATTCAGATAAAACATAATGATAACGTATAGGTATCGTTTAATACATTTTATATATTGTCAAATACTATGCATGCAATGTTTAGCATATGGTAGAAGTAGCAGTTCACTATATACTGTAATATGTCATTTCTAAAAAAAAAAAAAAAAAGGCTTTACATGAAGATAGACCGAAGTTAATCCAGTGAGCTGTGGTCTAACAGTCCTTAGCTGTGTGACCATAAGGCTGACTTACACTACTACACATAGACCCATAGTCGATATCCATCCACTGATTTTTATCACATGTATTACTTCACGTGATGGTGAAAGCTGAGGACATCTAGACCCTCGTTGAAATTTGAGCTTCTGCTTGTATCCCAACCACTTGGACAAATACAAGTTTAGTTAGAGCCAGGCAAAAGAATAGAGAGAAAGAGGGGCCTTGCTTTCATCTCGGTCACTCAGTCAACCATTCAGTGGCCTATTCAGTGGAGCTTTTCATTATGCAAAAAAATGCTAATCCTTTTCCGATGCTTTCACACTTGTATAAACCACCATTCCTTCAACAGAAAAGTAATTATATCAGTTTACCTTCCTGTCAAAAACAGGATTAATATTCAGATAGCACAATCTCCTATTTTTCGTATTTCTGCAGTAGGAAGCGAAGGATTGCTGGATGAGGTATTAGAGAGAGAGCAAGAGTCATTTTTTTTCTGGGTATGAGTGGGCTTGTCAAAGCAAAGCGATATAAGAAAGGAAAAAAACATCTTCAGCTGCTGAGGGAAGTCTTTTCAGTCAGAGAACTGACCTGCCCTTTGCAGGGGCCCAAGTAGAATAAGCCTCACTCACGTCTATTAATCAGAGACAAATTATGAAAGAATGTGGCTGGACTGGTTGACACTATCCTGTCTTGGAAGCCCCAGTAACAGCCTTGTAACAATGTCCTCTTCATGGGTAATGAACAGCCATGACAAATGGAGCAGAGGAACTGTTTATTTGCATATGCAAATTCCCACACAAGGGGAAACGTGTACAAACAAGTGTCTTTGTGAGGTGGATTAGGCAAACAACGTTTTCTACTTCTCCTTCGGACGTTCTGCAACCTAGAACATTAGTCAGCACAATTAAACCAGTCTCCATGACTACTAATGAAATTTTACCATGGTATGAGTTAAATTAGAGAGCTAGTTATGTTTCCACAATCCATCTTGAAATCCATTATTATGGCAGAACAATGCAGCAATTGTGCTCATCTGATCTCTGCCTGCTCAACAAGCCTCTAAAGTTGACAATTTGCATATGTTAATATAATTAAGTACTAATTACATGAAACTTGTACATATTCACATGCACCTTCCCGAAGCGTTATTCCCTTTGAACGATGGCCAAGTCCTTAACCCTCTGATGGGTCTGGAGTAGGAAGCAATGCCTTTGGGTGCAGCCCCAAGGCAGACAGAGAAAGGCTCTTCTTCTATAAACACTAGGCTCAGCCTAACCTCTCATATTTCTAACAACACACTGAAAGGAACGTATGCACTCACACAGTATTCATAGAGAGGCACATGCTGACACACTCTTACAGAAGCTTTAATGGTAATATGTGTATGGTATTCAAATACACTATATTATGAAGCTTTAGATTAAAAATCTCCATGAAAATTGTTCATGGGTAAAAAAGAAGTACACCTTATAGAGTAGGTGTAACACTTACACAGCATCTATCTATCTATCTAAAGAGACGTTGAAGAAACAGTGGCCTGTATATGATATTAATTATGTTATAGAACAAATGACAGAATTTGGTTCACATTGTCATTTTCTACATCACCACAAAGTGACAAACCATGAAAACTATGAAAAAAAAGAGCAAGCAGTAACTAATGATCATTGCCTAAATTTATGCTGAAGCAATTAAGCAATGTTAATTACTATGACAGCAGTTAATTGAATATAATTGGATATTTTAAGCCACTGAATAAAGCCCAGTTAAGATTAATTTTATTGAGATTAATTGTAAATAAGAATAGATTAACTAAGTGTTTTGACATGCATAAAAAGAAGTTCTGCATATTACCTAGTACAGCTCAGGCATTAGAGGAGAGAAAATACAATTGTGTTATATTCCAGTATTACACCTTAATATCACCTCCTTAATAAACAATACATATTAAAGCAAAATGTACAGGAATCATTAAAAAATACAAACAGCTTGTTAAGATTAAAGCCCCTATTGTCCTTTATCATGGGCATTTCTTTTAGTAGACTAAATTAAGTGAGTCTGCAATACGGTTTTCGGAAGGAACATTTCACACTGAATGGAAAAAAATGTTCTATCACACATGAAATTCATGCAGCTGTGCGGAACTTGGCCCAGCTGGTAAAGGACTATAAAACAACAGCAAGTGATAGGCACTAGGCCTTTGCTAGATTTAAAGAGACACTCTTTGAGTTTCAGCCTATTTTTGTGTCCAGCATTTTTTCTGTAAGCGCTATTTTAATAAAGCATTGAATTACTTTGAGGCTCAAAAAGTCAGAGAATGCTAGTACACCTCATACAGTAGTACAGGCCTATCACTAGAGTATGACAAGCATGCAGTGTAAACATGGCATACTACTGCTAGTATAATGCTCCAGTCTTTGACCAGTGGCAAATCGATCAGTCCATTCAAGATATGATTATCTAACCGCCTTACTGCTTTCATTCCAAGCAGAATGTCCTAAGCTTCTGCCTGCTTAGAACCTGGTGTAGGAATGCAAAGGGTTTAATAAAATTAAGTATACTAGCTGGGACTGCTGGAGGAATCACAGTGAGAAAGGGTGCTCCAATTGATTTTGAAATAAATCAATAGGTGATTAACACAATATTTTTAAAGCCAGAGAATGAAGACGTATTACGTAAACAAGTGTCTTCTGTTTGCAAGATCCATCCCATCTACAGTGGACTGAGGCCAAAATATAATGTTTGCCCATTATAATTCTATTGTTTTTTTCCAATCAAAATCTCAAATTAGCCTATGCAACAAGGCTATGACAAGTCATTCTGCAGTGTAAGGTTTTAAATCATCCAACCTCTTCTAATAGACTTGAGACTTATTGAGGTAGAAACCATAAAAAATGAAGAAGGGAAATTTAATCCCTGAAATATTGATTTGCACATTAATATCATATAGGCAGAGGGCAATTTGGCTTCATGGAAATGACACATTGTCGACCCTTGGTGAAGTCAGAGCCAATTTAACTGCTGAACATGTCTGATTCTCAAGAGTTATTAAGGGCTTCCCTTCTTGCCTTTATGACATTTCTTCAGCCTAGCAATGCAATCTTAAATGTATTATCTTTAAGAAATAATTGTAAAACCTCAGGGGTTTTCCTGTTAATGGAAGGGAGTCTAAACCACATCAGATTCTGAAATGCAACATTAAACCCTTGCAATCAACAAAACCACCTCAATTCTCATCCATCCAGTGCAGGATCTAATATTGTTGTTCGAGATAATCAAATTTCATCGTGTAAATTTAGGCCCGTGGATTGAAGCACTGAATTCTGCTATATTAATGTGATTTCACAACACTGTTATGCTAAAGTTGCTGGTACAGCATTTTTGTTTTAAAACAGGCAGCTACAAAGACACTATTATTGTGGAGTTTCAGCTATTAAACTGTCCTCACAATCAGCTAAGGTCCTCTATCTATTTTAAGCTAAGCCTAATTGATAACTTCAATTTGAAAGAACAATTAAGCAGTGTCACTGCATAAGGCAGCAGCAGGTACTGCCTTACAGATGGTCCACCTGACCTCTCTTTGTTCCCTGTCTAGATTTAATTTTTTTTTTACAGATTTATGAAAATATTCTATTTCTTAGAAGACATCACACTGGTTACTGTAAACAAGGAATGTAATTAACACATGTTTAGACTGGATAAAATAAGGCTAGCTAATATTAAATGAAGCTATTTAAAGTGTATATGACTTCTTCCTCTACATCCCTACGGAAAGGGATATATTCTGAAATATGTGTATTGACAAAAAATTAAAAAGCATAGTCTTGAAGGGGCACTGCTCTTAAACCACAAGCTCAAACAGCTGTTCTGTTCTTCTAGATAGGCTGTGCATCCCTGCTGAGTAAAGCAATGATCACATACAAAAAAAAAAACAAAAACACATTATCCACTTTATATTAATATTATTGCTATTCTAATTGATAATGCCATTGTTTTAGCATTTTTAACTGGCTATGTCCCTTCTGACTATGTTTACATAAATAGAAAAATGTAAATAAAAAGCATATTTAGTATACTACCCCATTGATAGGGCGATTTGCGTAAGTGTTCTTCTTAAACTCTGTAAAGAAAATGATTCTTTTAAAAAGAAAAGCTGACCCAGAGCCCAGTAGGTCCCTGTCAGAATCATCTGTAAACAGAAAGTAGAACAAGTGCTGATGGCATTGAGAGTGTTACATACCCAGGCTGTGTTTTTGCATTGCTCTCAATGGAAGCGATCGATGCCCATGTCACTGTCGTGTCCCAATCGCAGCCAAGTCTCTACCTCAATCTAAGCAGCAGCCCCACAGGCTGGGCTGCATATTTCACAGCCTCCGCTTGCTCAATACCTCAAATATTACATTTTCTGGGCTCTTCAGCGTTGATTGCTTACAAGGATCAAGCCACTGAAAATCCAGGAGAAGAGAAAATGTATAACCTCCTTTGCCTGCCATCTACATCAGCACTGATTAAAAGGGAGAAGGGTTAATAAAAAAAAAAGGAAAATGGAATGAAGGAGAGGAAATGCAACTGTCAGACAACGGGATGGTCAGACTTCCGTCACAGCAGCCTGTTTGGATAAATATTAGCCACCATCTTCAGCATGAAGTTGGCTTTGTTTTACTCTCATCAAGCCCCCCTCCCCTTTGTTACAAATTCTTTTTTTTTTTCCTCCTTTTTTTGGCACGAGCCTGATCATTTATTCCTTTCATTTTAAAGAAATACGGATAAATCCATGAAAGAACGCCGAGGGTTAATAGAGAAGGAAGCTGACTGTTCTGCTCTCCCTTGCAGCTCTTGCCTCGGCAGATGCCGATAAACCTCATGCACAACTTGCAGGTAACGCAATAAGCTTGTCTGCTACACCACCGACTTCCACTCCATGGCAAAGCAAGGATTTGGAATCAGATTAACGGAGATTGGAATCGGAGGAAGGCAAACATATGAGCAGAAAGATAGCAGCAGAAAATGACTATGCAGTTCCCAATGGTACTGATGACAACAGAAACCTGAGTGTGGAATGTTGTGTTTTCTCTATACCTAATGCACTGTAGGCTAAAGAACATTTAGACCAGGAGACCTTTTTATGGCCTATTTTGTTTTCTCTCTTTTTTTTCTCCTTTTTCTCATTTGCTGTTCTGGGAAGCTAGTGACTTTTATGTCAGTTGCATTGTGTGCACAGAGTCAGTTTGCTGATAGCAGGGAGTGGAGAGATGAGTTATGCCTGCCCCTGATGCCGAGAGCCAGCACAGGACAAGGAAGCTCCAGGAGACAGTCTAAAAACCATCCCCCACGGCCTTTCTCTGCCGGCCACCCCCAGCAAGGTCATTTAAACCTAGCAGACCATACCATTAACATTTAACAGAAAAAAAATGACAGAGAAAGAAAGCAGGTCTGCTTATTCCTTTGTAGAAATCCATAACAGCTTTCTGCAGCGAAGAGGAAAAAAAGAGGTGATAAATGAACATGTTTTTGATTTTAAAGAGCCTGTATTTTATTTGATGATAGCAATTCTAAGTTTTTGGTACTACCCAGATCATTATAGCATTTTTTTCCTGGAAGCAAGGCATCTGGAGCCCCAATGCCTGACATAAATACAGTGTTGTGCATACTGAGAAGAAGAGCCAGAGTGGAAACTCATGCTGCAGAATTTTTATTTATCTTTACAGGGGAAAAGTAGCTTCCAGACATCCCTGGCTGAGAGATGTGGGCACTGTTTTGTTTTTTGTTTTGTTTTTTTTGACAGCCAGGATCCTCTCTGTCTGACAGTTTTTTCCCTTCCCCTGTGTTGAGATGCCTAATCCAAGTTGCAATGGAGAAAAACTGGAGGGGGGAGAAAAGCGAAAATAAAGAGAAAAGCGAACGGACACCCAGCAGCAATCAGTGCGGACTGCTCCCTGGTATGTCAGCTTGTAGGAAAGAAAAGAAAGGAAGGGGGAGTTAGCCGGGATCTGTGCAGATGGGGAATGTGTGTGTGTGTGTGTGTATGTGAGAGAAACAAAGTGAGGCTCTGAGCTAGCTAGAGAGAGAGAGAGAGAGAGTGAGAGAGAGAGTGAGAGAGAGAGAGTGAGAGTGGGAGAGAGCGAAATATCAAAGATTGTGCAAGATCAGCCTGGAAAGATAATCAATACCCGACCTAAATTTAACACAAACTGCTCAATAAAAGTTAAAGAAAAAAACTTACTTTCCATTTCCCCCTTGCAGTTTTCACTCGATCTTCTTATATAGACTGTATGTGCGTCTCTCTCTCTTCAGCTTAATCACAACTGCTGATCCCATCCATAAAAAAAGGAGAATGTTCATCAAGAGGAGAAAAAATATATATGAGGATAAAAAAGGACAATCATACAAAAAAAGGAATAATCCTGGAACTTTTTGCAGGAGTGCAGAGGCGAGGGTTGGAGCGGAGAGGGGGCTCTGCTTGTTGTTCTGGGTCCGCAGGGTGTGAAAGCATGTGCCATCCGCTGCCTCGCTGTTTGCTTGTGAAGGGCTTGGGAAAAGGAGGAAAGGAAATGAATGTCTTTATTCTGCTAATTATTATCGTTTTAGCCCTGTTTAAAAAAATGGCTGATTAAGTTGAGTGCGCATGTCTTTGTGTGTCTGTTCCTGATATGCACTCTGGGAATGAGAGAGAGCGAGCGAGAAAGAGAGAGAGAGAGAGGAGAGGAGAGAGAGGGGGAGGTGTAATTAGTGAGGTGATCAACAGTCTCCAGATTGCAAATGACGTGCAGCCCGGACTTAGAGCCGCTCGCTGGGGCTGCAGAAACCACAACAATAATCAGAAGCAGGATCACAGAGCAGCCCATCCACTCCTGGCTGAAGACTTAATTACTAACACACACATGTATACAAACTATAGGGCCGGCGTGAAAGAGCAGAATCACTAAGATAATCACAGACCAGAAGAATGTGTAAAAATATCTTCTCTTATATTTAACTTGCAAGGAATTTAAATTAAATAAGGTAGGAGCCTCTTTAGACTAATTACTTCAGAGGTCTTCACAAGCCAAGACTTGGATTTTACAAAAAAAATCAAACTATTCAAACTATGCCTTTTTATACTGCGATACAGTTATTATTTTAAGAATATTTCTAAAATTTGAATTTTAAAATATAATATTGAAAGTAATTCCAAATATCATTAAATGTTCTGACCGGCGTACCCTGTATATGATACAGAAAGAAAAAGTATAGGAGATGAGTGGCTTTTTACTTTCATGCCGCACAGATTCCGATACGCACGTTCCCCGGAGCATTTTTGCGCTGGAGGAAAAAATTGGGTAAGAAGAAGATCCAAACTTAAGGAATTTACTTGTGTATTTAAGAGTTTTATTTTATGAAACGATGCTGTGGTATAGATTATTTTTCAAATTTTAACAAATAAAATGGCACATATATATATATAAATATATACATATTAACACACAAAATATTTTTTTTTATAATTCATTAATTGAAAATGGAAAGCTTAGCTTTGTGTGTATAACTGACACTGATACAGATATTCTCAAATACACCGTCGAAATGGGAGTTCCTCAAAGCAAAAGTAAATACAAGTTCAGAGCAAAGGATGTTTACAATGTCAAAAGCCTAAGCAGGTGAACCATAACCTCATGCTGGAACTGACGTGCCTTTTAAGTCCAGGATTCCTGGGCTAGACGTCAAAAACTTGTCTTAGGCCTTAAGTACCAAGTCTGCCAAATACCAACGGAAAGGGTTAGCACCATCCAGCTCCCGGATGGTTTCAGAAGAGTATAATAAAAAAAAAAAATCACAGAAAACACAGACAAGAATTTTGGCAAATCGCAGGTCAACAAAATGAATTCTAGAATACAATTTGGCAAGTCCTGTAAGCGATACTATTTGAAAGCTTCTGACTTTGCAAATTAAAAACATTTGCCAAGCTAAAAGTACGGAGAAAGGACAGGTTAGGTGGAAAGATTTTTAGGGAAAAATCTGAGCACAGGAAAAGCATATGTTGTATGATGATTCTACCAGACCAAATATGTACCTTATTAGCCAAGAAGACGAAGAAAGAACTGAGCGGCGTAGCTGTAAAATCGTTCCTGGTCTTCCCATGTATATTTCTGTGAAAATCTCAAGTGGTCTCTAGATTTCTCTTTATTATCTTTACACACACCTACACGCAACAATTACACAGTAATACAAGATGGGTGTGCATATATAATGCAAACACACAAATACAAGTGGCACTCTAGGCAGGAAGGTTGAAATATATGTGTGTGTGTTTATATATATATTTATATGCACATATACACGCACACAGCGCACACACACTATATATATATATATATATATATATATATATATATATATATATATATACACATATACATAAATATATATATATATATATATATATATATATATATATATATATATATATATATACACACACATTTTCTTTTCTTTCATTCTTTTACCATCCAATATTACATGTATAAAGGTGGCCATACTTAAATACTGAATCACTAATCTCCATATATTGCCTATTATAATTCATTACAAATGCTTTAGAATACCTAAACAGGTATAATGACCAATCAATTTAAAGTAAAAGTCACAACAAATATACAGTTAACAACTAAAGATGTAACAACTAAAGAATGTGAGAAAGCTGAATAAACAAATATGTAAAAAAGACAATTAAGTATTTATGAATTAGTTGTATGTTTGTCTGCTGGTGCTGGTCAGTTTCAAGCAAATATGCATGGCAATATAAAAAGGACTGAGAAAACACAAAAGGACATATCAGTCCTGTCCTTTGTATTGTTGCAGCTTTCTTTATATCTTTTTAAGTATGGTTTGAGTGTTACTGAATTACAGCTAAATGGACAAAAGGGAAGGCAGGGAATGTGAAGAGGTGAGTTCCCATTTTCATTCTTTCCCCTGTGAATGTTTACTGCCCCTCCTAACCCTTTTATTCTCTGCCCTCTCTCCCTCTCTCTCTCTCTCTCTTCCTAAAAATAGTAGCTCTGGGGAAAAAAAAAAAAAAAAAAGATACTGCGGGAAGTTCAGTTAGAAGAAAATCAGGGATGGCCAGGGATCTAGGAAAAATCGAAGAAGGTTAAAGCGGAGAGAGAGAAGCCAGGTTGGCAGATGTGAAGGGGAAGATACGAAGAGAGCAAGAGAGAGAGGACAGAGAGGAGGCAGCAGCGACCCGGGAGAAGAGAAAAGAGGGGAGGGATGTATGGATGAATGAAAGCAAGCAAGGAAGGAAGCAAGGAGGCAGGCAGCGTTAGGCAGACCCATTCAGGTTTGTTTTATCAACCTCTATCATGTTTATTATTTACACTTTCTTCCCACTTTTACTTCTAACTCATTTCCTTTTATGATTTTAACATGTTTCTTTATTTCTTTTGCTGTGTTTTATAGATCCCCATCCACTCACCACTGAAGTGTGTTGCTTTTGGTACAAATGTTACTGTCCAAAACGTACTGTCCCTTAAACTTCTACCTTGAACACTAAGTTCATCAGACTCAAATGATTATCCTGTGAGCATCCTTTCGCTGGCAATTTTACAGCTATGCACATTGTACTTTTGTTTTACATCTGCTGCCTAGTTTATGTGACACCTCCTTCTTACTTGAGCTGCACTGATATGCTTAAACCTCATCCCATATGTATCTCCCTTATATTTTTTGGTCATGCAAGAATACCCTTCATTTGTTAAGATGCTTCTGTTTTGGTTAGATTTAGATTTCCTATCTGCTTAAAAAGGTCATTTATTCCACTAATCGACTCTGTGTTTTCACTCCCCTCTTATATATGCTTCTGCTCCTGTCATCGCCCTCCCCTCTGTCTTACAATCCTGCACAAACACCTCAGCTTCGCCCTCTGATCTCAGCCATGTCCACGTCCCATGCTAACATTTAACATCTAAAGTGTCCCATGTGTTGCAAATATTATGGAGTTTGAATAGCACAAGCACAGTTTAGGTAGAAGTACTATATCTCTGCAACCTTCCAGTGATGTGAAGTGTCCTGGGCCCCTTTGGCACCTAAGAGGTTAAGCAAAGAGCATTCTTTTTACAACTAGGATGCTACTGCTCTTTTTATAAGATCGTGTGGTCACTTTATGTTGAAAATAAAAGCCCAGCATTTTATTTGTTCTGTAAATCGATCTCATAAAAACAACTAGAGAAAAAAAAGAGTAATCTACTGCAAGGACATGCTAAAACCTGTAATTACATAGCTTCTCCGTTTTAATAGACGTCCCATCACTAATAACTGTCCCAATTCCCTCCCACCCACCCCCCCAGCCCAAGGGAAAGAGAATCCACGTCTTTTGACGGTGTTCACTAAGTCTATAGAGCAGCTCAGTTTGAAACGAGGTATTACAAGATTTCAATGTTAGAGACCCTTTGTCTGTGCTAGAGACACTTTCAGATCCCCAGCCCCCTCTTTTCTGGCTTTTTTTGTTGCCTCTCTTCTTCCCAAGGGCTATTTGACAAAGCAGTGTGTTAACTAACCTGCCTTAAAAAAAGAACACAAAATGATATATATATATATATATATATATATATACATTTATATATATTTATATATATATACATACATACATTTATATATATATATATATATATATATATATATATATATATATATATATGTGTGTGTGTGTGTGTGTGTGTGTGTGTGTGTGTGTGTGTGTGTGTGTGTGTGTGTGTGTGTATATATATATATATATATATTTTTTTTTTTTTATTATTATTTTTTTTATTACAATTATAATGTACAAGTAAAGCATTTAACAACTTCTATTGCCACATGTCCCACTCTGACCTCATTGTCATTTGTCCTATGTTCAGACAATGTTGATATTTGGGGCACACCACAATTAATTCTAATTGCCTGCAACATACGCACATCATTAACACCCACTGACATGTACATATGTAAATGTGTTGTAAATACAGTTGCCCTGGCTGTCAATTACTGCTCCCCCCTTTCAAGTCACAGCTGATTCCTACAAAACAAACAATTAAAACAAACTTATTGCCAGTGACAATCAGTCATTAGGCTTCCTATGCTGACTTTTGATTGGAACAAAATGATCTCAAGAGAAAGGAAAGCACTTGGCTAGTGAGATTTAGAGAGGTGAGTACAGGTCACACAGAGCCATTCTTTCACTCAAATTTTACTCTTACATTTTCCACAGAAAAAACAGCTCTTGTAAGAAGGATGCTCTGAACATATAACTTTCATGCTGTTTTTTAAACTATAAAGCCTACAACAACATGTGAAACAATCCTTAAAGATAAAGGCAAGCTGTTTGTAAAGAAGCTAAAACAGGAAGCAAACATTATTATAGTAAAATTTAAAATGCAATAAAATTATCAAGAAAAAATATATAAAGGAATAGAGCAAAGAACCACTGATACTGGGGGGAAAAGAGCAAACACAGCAATAAAGAAAACAGAGGTAGCGGAATTCTGAACAAAGACATGAGCACTGGGATAAAAAGAAAAAAAAAGATGACACGAAAAGGAGAAGAGAAGGTAGAAAGAGCCAGGGAGCAGACAGGGTTATGGGTTCAGGAGCCCTCTGGGCTTTAAGAGGTCAAAGCTCTCTGACAGCCCCCCCCTTTTCCATTCCAGGCAACTATCCAGTGTTTATAAACAAATCACATCACTGCGGGCCTCAGAAGAAAATCATCCTACTATCTCCAAAACCCTTATAACACTAACACCAAAAAGAGAAAAAAAAGACCTATTGACCAAACTCCAAAAGATGCACTCTTTCTAAATCCACCAAAAATCCCAAGAATAATATTAATACAGTATGTTTAATAGTAGGGTTCAAATAAAATCCAAAGAAACAGTGAAAAAAGACAAAACAAACAGCAGTAATTATGGCAATTAAATAAGAACAAATTAGACCAAAAAGTAAACAGAATAGACCTAGTTTCAATCACCTGAAACAATACAGCCTTGTGCATGGATATGATAAACCTTGACCAACCACTTCAGCTCATATTCCTTAGTCAGCACAAAATAAAATAAAAAAAAAAAACAACTGTACAAATGTAAACTTTACTTTGAAAAAAAAAATGCAATTAAAAATAAACTAGAAGAGGTTATTTTTAACATTACAACATTAAGTAACCTAAAAGTATCACATGTTGGAAAAAAAAAATTAGAAACGAAAATAAAAAACAGATTCCCAAAATCAGAAGCACATCAAACTTCGAAGCCATTTTAGTTAAAACCATATTTAATTTGCAGGAAAAGAAACAATCCTACACTAAATGGATCTATACATTTTGCAAAGATTGTGAT
This sequence comes from Staurois parvus, assembly GCF_062004578.1. Classification (NCBI taxonomy): domain Eukaryota; kingdom Metazoa; phylum Chordata; class Amphibia; order Anura; family Ranidae; genus Staurois; species Staurois parvus. Next base: position 6,945,986 of record NW_028319098.1, read on the forward strand.
CCACAGATTCTACAAAGTCTTTAGTCATAAAAAAAATCTATATCTCTAATTAAAAATTGCTCTCCTAAACAAAGAATGATCAAATGGTACCTGCTGGAAAACATTTTTACATTTTTTGTAAAGTTAAAAAGATGAAAAGGAACTATACCTCAGAAGAAAAAAGCCCATCTTCTGTCCTTTGTCTATCAGCCTCCTGTTAAAGCATATGGAAAATGTTTTCAAAATGCCGAGATTTGGCACATTGTCATTGCAAAGAGAGGAGCGCAGTGATGCTGTTATAGAAAATGGGAAATAAATTCAGGGTTGGGTGCTGCCTCCTTCAATGCGGATTTATCTAAGTTTAATTTAATATTCTGCAATCACTGTATGATCACATATAATTCACCTGGATTTTTAAGGGCTCTTCCTAAAAACATTCACTCAAACACCGCAGTTTTTTGATAGATTAAACCTTTTTTCATTTGTATCCTTTTTTTTTTAATTTCAATCCTCTATTAGCATGTATTAAATTGAAAAATATGACAGCATGCAAAAGACATACCATGACACAAGACCCTTATTGGAAAGACACCTGACTGTGACACCTAAATGTCACAAAACGGTTGTTTGTAAAACACCAAACCTTTAATCAAATTATTGGCATTTCAATTGATTAGATAAACTGAAATCTATAACTGACTACAAGCCATTTCAAATATTTATCTATCTCATTTTTAAACAAAACATCCCATCCCCACCCTTGAAAAAATGATTATAAAAGGACTACTGAGAAATTCTTCAGATATTGAATTACAATAATAAAATTATTTCCACCTGGAAAGGTCTTGTAATTTAACAACAACGATGATAGTAATTATAATAATGAATAATTCAACAACTCTTTCACATATATAAGAGGACAGACATCATTTAAAAAATACATTTAAAAAACTTGGATAACTGAGAGGATGATTTTAATATATGATTTTGATGTAACTAATACCTTTGACCTGTATCACATAGAACCTCTAAAGAATTTTAGGAATAAAGACAAAAAAAGGAAAATGTAGAGGCAAATGAACCATTTATTAGCTCTGTTAAAAACAATATCAATTTTTTTTTGTATTCTAAGACTGGCTTTGTGTGCTTATGCTTTCAAGGTTATAACGGAATCCTCAAAGCAATTAGTCATTTTTTTTTTGCCATTTGATGTCACAAGGTACAATTACTATAGGTGGGAAGACGCTGCAAAGTGGAGAAATGCAGCCTGCATGCTTGTGGCATTCTGACTGCGAGAAGAGGAAGTGTTGCTGTAACGGGTATTATGTTTATTTGATAAAGAAAATCAATGGAAGTGGCTGTAAAGTAGTTAGTGAGGCGTGTGTTTGGGACTCGGGTTGAATAGTGACTCCGACGGGCTGGTCGATCAGCTATAAGAGCTTTGGAAATCTAACCTAACCCTCAGACCATGCTACTTCTTACTCACTGCAACACATGCTCCAATCTTGCTCATCCCCTCCTGCTTCCCCTGTTAACTCTTTCCTAGCATAGCTTACCACTCATTTTCCCCTTAACGTCTGCCTCTTGTCATTAAAACTCAGCTGCAGCCCAACTATTTAGTCACTGTAAAAATGCAAACAATATGTGATTTTAGGAATGTGCTGTTTACATTTTTGTATTTTGTTAAATGTGCGCTTTTCTTTCATCTATGATGTTTCTATCTGTGAATCTCCCATGGTCCCCCCAAAGGTCTCAATATAATTTATTTTTCTACACTCATGCAAATTATGGGTTTTTTTCAAATATACATTATATATATATATATATATATATATATATATATATATATATATATATATATATTATACCTGTGGATGATCTATCCCTTTGTACAGAAGAGCATATATATATATATATTTATATATATATATATTTTTATTTTTAGACAGGACGATGCTTACCTCTACCTCAGACACTCAGTAGCTGCAGCATGTAGCCAAAATTGTAGGTTATAGGTTTGCACAATTTTATGTCCTTTTTTATGTCATGCAAATCTTCTCTGCTATATTCATGATTTGTCACTGTGCATTGTTTTCTTTGACTTGATGTCTGATATCTCCCCCCCTAATAAATATCTATTGACTGTAGAATCACAACAGCTATACCCTATGTTTTTTTAAACCTCTATTATTTCAGATTTCAATAAATCAGACACATGTTTTTTATTTCATATGGGTGTTCCATTTTACACAATAATCTGATCTTTTACTGAGTGGTTGTATATTAACCATTATAATGACAAACTATTTACAGTCAAAGATTTAAGTTAACTGTAAAGCTAACTTCTTTATGCAACTGTTTAATTCAGACAGAACATTTTTAATTAATTTTAATATGTCTTTCCATGTAAGAACTGCACCTGTGTCATATATATATATATATATATATATATATTTATCACAAGCGATAGGTCAAGGCTCACCCAACCATTGATATGCTCATCTTTCAGCCTACAAAATGAAGATGTTATGTATTTATTTTCTGTATGGACTTAGTTGAAACAAATATACAAATATATAAATGCCAAAAATAACTTCTAGAATGCTGATCAATTTACGTCAATTAGCTGCTTGGAGCCAGTTAAATTATTTAGGTAAAGGGCATTCTGTTGAACAACCCTTTCATTTCACAGATCTTTAACTGTACAGACAGAGAAATTTGCATCATTCTGTCATTAAACAATCACAAAATAAAAAAGTTTATTACATACTTTACTACTTGAGTTTTGCAGTACAGAACATATTCAGATGATATATTTTTCACCTCTAGATCCCAATGTAAAATATATGCTATCTGTAAAAAAGTAGCCCTCAGGTCACACTGCACGGTCATGGGGCACCTGCAATTAGTGGACAACTAACAGCCTTGCTCTATCAGGACATGTCTGGTGGTAAGAAACGTGCTGCTCATATTCTAGGTGTGTAAGTACCACTGGTCAAATGCAACTTGCACAAAGCTCCACTCAGATAGTGCTATAGAATGCAACAGATGAAAGTCAGCGTTTATGGGATGGAAAAGTAAAAGAGCAAATATTGTTTTTTCCATTCATGTACTTTTATGAAAAATGTCAAGTTGTATCTCTCTTTTCACCTAAAATAGCTTCTTTCAACCTAAAACCTTATATAAAATATCATTACATATATATATATATATATATATATATATACACACACACACACAGTATATGTTTTTTTTTTCTCCACAGCATCTATGGTAGCCAAGGGCTACCTTTCTCAGTAAATTTGAAATGTCCAGTAATGAGTCATATATATTCCAGTGTTGTGTTGCTAACATCCACCATCAAGACCTGCTGCCTGTTGTCACAGTAGGTGCACAGTGCTGCCATGACCTACACTTGTCACAAGTGGAAGAACTGGTGGCAGCACCTGCTGTCTTTAGGACTGTCAGTTGTTACGTCGCTCATAAAACGTAATGGACAAAATATATGCCTATGAATTTAATTCAGTATCTAAGGATATCTTTGACCATTTAACTAATTGCCAAGCTATTAAAAAAAAATATCCATTTTAAACTTGTGCCATGCACACAGCTCTACTTTGATAACGTTGGTCTCTTCATAAATTACTATTCCACTCACCAAGGTAGTTCTCAACCAAAATATTTAGAAACGTAAACATGCAGCCCGTCTAATAAGACAGAGAGCCTGGATTGCAAAACATGTAGTACCTGTGAATGACAAAATAGCACAGACAAACTAGCTGTGAAACTCTTTTATGTTTTGCTTCTTTTCGACCAAGGACACATACATCAACAGCGTTTGGTGCTCAAGATCAGTGAACTATTGTGGAATTGTTGCATTTCATTTTAATCTCTGAATACTATCATATGTACATTTTTTTTTTAAAATAAAGGGATATAATATCTCAGCGTTGTCAATTTGTGTATTAAGCTCTCAGATTTGTGTCAGGTGTGTGTGGTAGTAAGCTGTGCTCATTTCCTCTACTTTGAGGGATTTGGGTTTTGGGCCTAGTTGCTCAAACATAATGAAATATTATCAGGCGATTGTTAAAGTACAGGCATGATATCACATGCTCAACTGCTCTCACTTCATTGGAAATCCAATATATGGGATTTGAAATAAAACAATTTCCATTGTGTTTTACTGTTTGTGTCAAAAAAGCACATTTGTTTTTGATTTAGATCCATCATCGCTGAAGTGCAACACATTTCAGGCTCTTCCATAATAGACGTAGTAGCACAGCCTTAGGGGAAGAGAGAGTGCAGCACTAACATAAAGACGTACATCTGATCAGAAAACAAATCTCTTCACAATACATATATGCATAATGACCCTTTCCTGGTTATTTGGGATTTTTTTAATATGATAGTGTCAGGTGAATGATTATGTCCAAAGGACAGTTACGAATAGCAACCAAGTCACTTATATATATTGAAGAATGACTGCACTTTTCCGATAATCTTCTTTTATTAACTAAGTGGTATAAACACAGGAACACAATTTTAATGCTGAACTCCTTTTCTGAAAATGTTTTGAAATAAAAAATTTGTTTAGCATGAAAATTGTAAGAGATTCTTGTGTTTCTATTTATTTGTTAACAAAATAAGATTTTCAGCACGCCAGAGTGAGATTACATTTCCATATGTATAGGCAACTTGGCAGTGAAAAAGCCATTTTGGAAAGCAGTGGATATGATGAGGCTGAACTGCAGATTAAAGCTGGGCATTCACTAATATATTCTTTTTGTTGTTCGCCTTCAGGCTGAATGACAAAAAATACTAACAGATTCCTCCATCCACGCTATACACCGGCTGTCAAAATATCCAAACAATGGCTGCATGTGCTTAGATGCAGCCACTTTTTTAACGACAACTTTCTGCCCAACTCTTTTGATCTTTCAATCAAAGAATGTCAGATGGGAGAGTAGGATTTCTTGCATATGAACAAATTTCATATAGTATACGACCAGCTTTACCTGGAGCTGCAATGTATGCCACTTTGCATCCAATGCAACCAATTAAATGTATGTAGTTAGATCAATAATGATATTGCTGACTGGTTGCTATAGGTACCACTCTTTGTATATGATTATTTTGCATTTTCTGATTCAATAAACCAAATTGCCTTGTATTAAGAATGTTTTAAATGTGCTATTACTAAATTTTAGATTTACACTAACTTATAAAGGAGAATTACAGCCCAAACTATTTTGGCTTCACGTCTCCTGTGGATCACAGGAGTGCAGTTCATTCTGCATTCCTGTGACCCGTTTTCAGCTGACAGCGGGCTAAAGGACGCTGTTGGCTTATGTCACCCTGTAAAGTCAGGATCCATCCCAGAGTCTGGAGCAGCACCTGGCTCAGCCTTTTAGCACTCCAGTGAGTGCTGGGGGGGACAGACAGCGGTGACTGACAGCTACTGCTCTCTGCTCAGAGTGACTGTGAGAACTCGGCAATCAGCGGTCATTTGATTGCTGAGTTCTCACACTTAGAGCAGGCGGAGGACCGATGCTGCATCCACAAAGGTAAGTATAACTGGGGAAAAAAAATCCCATACTTCTCTTTTGTTATCATCATTATTTAACAGAATGTTGAGGTTCTGACTTAACTATTAACATCAATCCCTACCCTAGTGCAATTGTCAATACAAGATTTCCAAGAATGGTGGCACATGTGTGCTTTTGCTTACAGTATAAACACGTACCAGAGAAAACGGAGACCAGGTAAGAGTCACACAATGTACAAGTAACATAACGAGTATGTGCCTGTCATCTCACCAATCTGCTGCCACTGTGCAGCGTGGCTGCTACATGCCCCCAATGTCCATAGCACACATTCAGATTAGGTTTTCTACCTTGTTCGTTTTTCCTCTTCATTTAGAGTGAGATAGCAAATTAGAGTAAAGTGTGTGGATACCTTACGTGCAAGTGTATATATATACAGTATATATATATATATCATTTAGCAACAGTATATATATCATTTAGCATTACTTGTAGCATTTCAGTTCAACTTATTTCTGTATGCCAAATGTATTTATTATTAACATACAATATATAAAAATGTACCTATTTTTGAGACTATAATTATTATATTACATAATGAGAGAGCATAAAGTCAAGTTAGTTGAAAATCAAACATTATCAAAACTATTAAAATTTCAGAGCCAGATTTACATATGGATACAATGGGCCCATGAAAAGGGTGGCGTTGGCTTGTGGGAGTCAGGCGAACTTCGTAAAATTCTCAGCTTACATAGTGTGAAGCATGTCAATGTAGGCATCACTTAAAAGTTTGTCTCCATCTTTACTATTACTTTAACTAGTTAAAATTGGGCCAAGCTGGCCCAAAGGAACTATTTCCTACACTAACAGGTGTGCCTGATGGGCACACTGTATAAAATGTAGCCACAGCTACATACAGTATACAGCTTTGTGTTCCAGGTGTGGGACGCAAGCATCTGATTCCATACTCAAAACAAAACTGAGTGTTGTTCAATCATTCATAGGCAGCTTTGAATACAAAGCTTCCTCTGATTGCCTGAGACGGAGATCGTGATGTCAGACATTAAAGCTGGAAATCAGCTTTAATAAAACTAAACTATCAAATATAGTTTAAAGCATAAGCAAATTTATTAAATACAAAATGGCCACAAACAACCCTTTATGATCGGTTTTATTTAAATTAAGAAAACAGATATGTACAGTTAAAAAATATATCCTCAAAAACTTTCGCCAAAAGTCAGGCTCCTTGGTAGACAAGCCGTGCACCCATTCGAACTGTGGCTCGTTCAACACAAGTCTCTCAAAATCGATATTAAAATATCTAATCCCGTGTCAGAAAAGTTAAAGTGTTACTAAAAATAATATTTTTTTATTATTTAACAAACATTTTACACTCACCTGCTCTGGGCAGTGGTACACAGAGTGCACTCCAATCCTCCTCACGTCCCCCAGCAGTGATCTTGACTCCTCCTCTTCGTGTGTCAGCTTGTTATGGGGACACACAGTGTCTGCTTGTTCCTGTGTTGTGTAAAGTGAGGCTATAAAGGAGTACCAAATATACCATGTTGTCAAGTAATTAGCCCACATGGTGCCACAGATCATTGCAGATTAGCAGTTACAATGTCTAGAGGACACAAAACTTCCAGCTCCTCCACTGAAGATAGCAAATGCCTGAATTCAGCCATCTGGGGGCGGAACTTCCACAACATCATTAGTTTCACCTGGTATATACTTTTAACCATATTTAAACTTTAAACACTGTAATGCCAAATGTCTTAATGCATTTATTACTGGAGGGGATTTTTTCACAATTTATTGTAAAGAGCAAATAAAACCCCTTTATTACCTGTTCAAATTAAATATATCTATTCTGAAACTGATGTTCCAAAATTTCATCAGCCGTCAACACAAGAAATGCTATACTTGTGGTACAATCTTTGGCACATCAATCACGCCAGGTCCCAAAACACCAGGGAGCTCTCCAAAAAGCTGCAAGGCTGACAGCACCATATATCTTATATCATAATTCAGTTAGATTTGGGCATAGGGAGACTTCAGGCCAGGAATTGCTAGATTAAGGCATCTTGAAAAAAATACAACCCATCAGAATTATTCTAGTCACAAATGCTAATAAACTCAATGAAGTGTGCTTGTCTTTAGGAGTTAATTATGTCTCTTTAACATATGAATCACTGCAGATTTCAGTCTGTCTAATTTGTAACTAGACAATCTACCACCCCAAAAAATGTATTACCCCAAAAAATCCAAACGTAGTTGGTAAAACTAATTTTTCAGCAACCAGAGGTACTCCAAAATAAGTATAAATATCCAAAATAAAAATATTAGAAAGCTGAAAACATGCATCAGAATTAAAAGGACCAAGAAAAAGAGACTCATCAAGCAGTATATAAGATTGTTAGAACTGGACAAAATAACCCATTCAAGGAAGACAGAAAATAATTCAAAGCAAGAATAGGAAAAGAACAGCACAGAGGAAAGCTCATGGGAAGGCATTTGTAAAAAAAAATAACCAATAAAGAAAAGCTACAGAATTAAAGGCTGGAAGATGTACAGGCTACAGCCTAAAAGTGGTTTTAGCACCACTATAAGCACTTCTCTACATAATCTAATTTTTACTACTGCCTCCTTGAAGGAGGTGTTGCCATCAGAGCGAGTAGGAGTGCATCTTCCCTACTCTACTGGCATCACCCTCGATCTTGTATTCTCCTACCTCTGCAACCCCTGCTATCTCTCCCATACCCTTTCCTCTTTCTGCTTACAACCTTTTTACAACCAGTTTTACACTTAAAGTGGGACTTCACTCTCTCATTGACTATTTCTAATCCTTATGCTGCTAGCATTAGTAAATAGATAGGAAAGTATATTATATTTGTTTTTTTTATATTTCTTCAGTTTCTTCCTGGTTTCCATGCCTAGGCAAATTATGTCATACATCCCAGGAGTCTTCTGGAGGCGAGAAGGGATTTTCTTAGCTACGTACGCCCTCCTGCCTGTGTGACTGAGCTAAGGGCAGATGGATTCCAGGAAGTAAATGCTACATGAATCATCTGCCCTTAAGATGCCAATGGCCAGAAATGCTAGGGGATGGTTTTCAAAGTGATTTTTCTACAAAATAAAGCATGGAGACATGGATAGATGGGCGAGTGTGCTTTGAATATCAAACATGAATTAAACAGCGTTTTTGATTTGTGATACTTAAGTGTAGTACCACTTTAACTTGTCCTCAGCTCTTTATCTGTCCAGAATGTAGAATTCAGGAGAAGACTGCACAGCAGCTGCAGTATCTACTATACCAGATACAGAAGGCAAAGGCTCTATTAAATAATATACTAACTTAGACAGAGAATCGGCTAAGCTGCAGTAAAAAAATTAGACTCACTGCCCAGATACTGGAGCATGGGACCATCTGACAAAGACTCTCCTGTGGTGCTGATGACAGGAATGGGTAGACCCTCTACAGGAGCGCTGCCAGACCGCTGAGGCAGAAAGTGATGCACACGTCATCCCTATTTGCCAATATCTCCTGTTGCCTCCTTCTCGACAATGGCTCATTACCGTACAAAAGATGCGTGCACTGGTCTTTTACTTTGAACATTCCACTGTGGCAATGGAGAGGCAGCATACTATGGCCTCCTCTTCTTGTTAACCCAACAGTGTACTGGAGGGTCACCATGATGCTCTGACGTCACTCAAAGCACTGGAAGCCGCACTGCAGGGTCCTGCCTTTCATCTGCAAGCTGGGAACAAAATAATACAATTTATTTTTTTTTTACATTTTACACATTTTCAGCCTATTTTAAAAAACAGAAATTTTTTAAAATTAAAACAGTGAGCTAAATAAACCGTTATACATCCTAAAAATATTAACATTACTTAGGCATGCAAATTAATTGTAGAATAATTGTAATGTCCACTGAAGCATGATGATGCTGCTAAATTTGGCATGGACATCTCTGCATCAATTTCCTCTGCTCATAAAAGGGTTAAAGTGAAAGTAAAGGCAAAACCAAACTAACTCTAAGCCTACTCTCAGCCACATTCTAAGCCTAATCTATCTAGCCCTGTAAAGAAAAAATTGCTATATTTACCTATTCTGCAGCCGCTTTGGTCAGGTCTCCAGCGATGCAGGAGAAAGCCAACAATGCCTAGGAAACGCCTGGGAAGGGACGTCACCCATAGACTTACTATGGGACTTCCATTGTTGCCTGCGTCTCCTACACAATGAAGCTGCCGCCTACAGCTCAGCATAGACCGGACTGGAGCGACTGCAGAACAGGTAAGGATTGCAATTTTTTCTTTACAGGGATAGATACACTATATTGACAAAATAATTGGGCCAGCCCTCCAAATCATTGGATTCAGGTGTTCCAATCACCTCCATTGCTACAGGTGTATAAAATCAAGCACCTAGGCATGCAGACTGCTTCTACAAACATTTGTGAAAGAATGGGTCACTCTCAGGAGCTCAGTGAATTCAAGTGTGGTACTGTGATAGGTTGCCACCTGTGCAATAAGTCCATCCATGAAATTTACTTGCTACTAAATATTCCACAGTCAACTGTTAGTGATATTATAACAAAGAGGAAGCAACTGGGAACAACAGCAACTCAGCCATGAAGCAAACAGTGAGCAGAAGTCACCAACCATCTGCAGAGTCAATAGCTAAAAACTTCCAAACTTTGAGTGGCCTTCAGATTAGCACAACAATAGTGCGTAGAGAGCTTCATGGAATGGGTTTCTATGGCCGAGTAGCTGTAACCAAGCCTCATATCACCAAGTGCAATGCAAAGCATCAGATGTAGTGGAGTAAAGCACGCCACCACTGGACTCTAGAGCAGTGAAGACGTGTTCTCTGGAGTGACAAATCACGCTTCTCTGTCCAATGGACATGTCAAGGTTTGGCAGTTGCCAGGAGAACGGTACTTTCATGACTGCACTGTGCCAAGTGTAAAGTTTGGTGGAGGGGGAATTATGGTATGGGGTTGTTTTTGAGGGGTTGGGCTTGGCCTCTTAGTTCCAGTGAAGGGACAAGACATTTTGGACAATTTCATGCTCCTAACTTTGTGGGAACAGTTTGGGCATGGTCCCTTCCTGTTCCAACACGACTGAGCACCAGTGCACAAAGCAAGGTTCATAAAGACATGGATGAGCGAGTTTGGGGTGGAGGAACTTGACTGGCCTGCACGGAGTCCTGACCTCAATCCAACAGAACACCATTGGGATGAATTAGAACGGAGACTGCAAGCCAGGCCTTCTCATCCGACATCAGTGCCTGACCTCACAAATGCGCTTCTGGAAGAATGGTCAAACATTCTCATAGACACACTCCTAAACCTTGTGGACAACCTTTCCAGAAGAGTTGAACCTGCTATAGCTGCAAAGGGTAGGCCAACTCAATATTGAACTCTACGGACTAAGACTGGGATGCCATTAAAGTTCATGTGCTTGTAAAGACAGGCGTTCCAATACTTTTGGCAACATAGTGCAGATTATGCTTCGAACGTGGCTGAGAGTAGGTTTAGGGTTAGGTAGGTTTCGCCTTTACTTACACTTTAAACCTGTTAACATTTTAATATTAAAAACAAGTTTTCCTTCATACTTACGCAAATACATGTGAAACTACACAATTTCTGCAAGTCACCTCTGCAAAGTGTTGTCCCCAACTCTAATCTAAGCTCCCAAGTTAAGACATATTTATAGTTAGGTCCATATATATTGTGACACAGGTACAATTTTAGTTTGTTTTCAGCTATAGCTATAGTTATATAATGGATATGGGCTGAATGTGCACACTTTCAGGTTTAATTTGAGGGTATGTACATCCAAATTGGAGGAAGGGTTTAGGAATTACAGCTCTTAAAAGTAGCCATCCCCCCTTTTTCAAGGGACCAAAAGTAATTGGACAAATGAATCAAAAGCTGTTTTATAGCCAGGTGTGGGCGACTCCATTATTGCTTCATCAATTAAGCAGGTAAAAGGTCTGGAGTTGATTCTAAGTGTGGTATTCGCATTTGGAATCTATTGCTGTGAAGCTACATCATGCGTTCAAAGGAGCTGTCCATGCAAGTGAAACAGGCCATTGTAAGGCTTCAAAAATTAAACAAATCCATCAGAGAGATAGCAGCAACATTAGGGGTGGACAAATCAACAGTTTGGTACATTCTGAGGAAAGAAGAACGCACTGGTGAGCTCAGCAACATAAAAAGCCATGGACATCCATGGAAGACAACATCCTGTAAAAAGAAATGTAAAATGCAAACATTTGCTTTGCGTTTTACCATTTCATTATGGTACATAAAAATTACACTTATGTGATATCCTTTTAATCAGCAGACTTTGACAGTTATACTTTGGGGTATATATCAGGGTCTGTGCTAATTATGTAAAAGTTCAGTTGGGAGGAACAACAGGAACATACAGTATTTTCAACATTTTCACTACTTCTTCCTAATTAGAACCTGGAAAATAAAGATATCTGCATCCAAGTCTATTAAATTAAAGCCCTGTTACAAGGAAAACAAGGCATATGTACATAATATGTTAGGGTAGATTTTAAGACCTAAAAGATTGAAGATGCAGAACCAAGACATCACTGAAATGAAAGAAAAATGTTCTGGGACTCAAGGGTGTTAAAGGGAAAAAGGCTTGAGAGACTCAAGAGGCTAAAATTATTTAATTAGGTTTTTTTTGTACTGACTGGTGAGGGTGCTGGCAACTTTTTAGTAATTTTTACATTTACTACATCTGTTTTTTCTATCACACAATATCTTATACATACAGTTGTTAACATATTATACATTGTTACCAAACATCCATAAAACTTGTCATCTTTTTAGACATATAGGCATGTATATCTCTGAAGCAAGTAAGAACATAGATGAGCAAAATAACTCACAGAAAATTAAGATTAAAAACATTTCCTCCCATAGTTATTGTGAGACGTTCTGCTAATATGATGTATGTGGTGTCCTATGACAAACGATTTCAATGTTAAATGATCAGGTTAAATGGAAAGTTCCCGGCTTTCATTAGCGGTCAAGTTCCTCCACGTTCTGTTATACCACATTGGCCTATAAAGGGTAGGTGGACTCAAGAATCCACAGTGCATTGTGTGATAATGCAAATGTTTATATAACCTGTCGTATTGCTTGTAATAAATACCCTCTCGTTATATACCAAAACTGATGCTTATACTAAGTCAAATCTTAGGCAGCACCTAGGAAGGGGTAGAAAGTTGTCCATTAATATTGCTTTTTACACACTATGACAATATCTACTGACTGTGGTAAAAGTCAGATACCCACTGATTACTAGCTCTTGGGAAAACATGGATCACTATTTTTATCTCCTGAGATAAGTCGGCACCTGCCTGCTCTGCTCTCTTGCTTCCTTCTTTCCTTGGAAGAGATGACCATGCAATAATGAACTGCTCACCAGTGCTGGGGCAATTTACTGCCCTAAGGATGGGTAAATCCTGGCCTAGGGAGAACTCATTTAAAGTGTATATTCAGGTATAAATAGTGGTGTGACCCTCCTGCACTCCAAATGTGTGTTTAAAACAAACTAAATTAATATATGAACCCCAAACAGCTGCTAGCATTAAATCATATACCAGTGATCAAGTAAATATAAACCATATAAATGCTGCGCTACATTCAAACTTATTTAAGTGAATGTGGAATCCAATAACTCAAATCAAAATAGTGACAATAATAATGAAAATAAATAATATGTGCTTAATGATAACAAAATTACCAAATAAACCACCCAAACTGATGAAAAAGCACAAACTTAAATCTATACGTATGTGCATGAGAAATACACATACATATATTACATAACACGTGCACAATGTGAAGTGAAATAATGACTAAATAATAAACGCAAACTCAAAGTCCAATAATGAAATGTTGAAGGTGAACAAAACTGTAAACGGTGTTTCCAATAATACTGTAAGGTGACCACAAGTGAAACAAATCGTGCAGATATCTGGGTGTAGATAGAGCTTGTGAATCCAACCACCTTCTGGATTAGCCTCTCACCTCATCACTTCGACCCTTGCGGGTCAAAGAGTAGTAATGGATCCCTCTCACAGATCCTCCAGGCACCACAGCACTCCAAAACCACTTTTCAGGATTTAGTATTCCCACTCAGGCTCTTCTCCAAGTATAGGTGAAATATCAATTTCGGGTTTTGTCCAGAAGTCTCTCCAGAACACCCAAAAGGAGACCCAGGCGAAGCTTCGTGTCCAGTGTTGCTGACCCAAATATTGTCCGATGTATGGGTGTACTGCAGTACACCCATACATCGGACAATATTTGGGTCAGCAACACTGGACACGAAGCTTCGCCTGGGTCTCCTTTTGGGTGTTCTGGAGAGACTTCTGGACAAAACCCGAAATTGATATTTCACCTATACTTGGAGAAGAGCCTGAGTGGGAATACTAAATCCTGAAAAGTGGTTTTGGAGTGCTGTGGTGCCTGGAGGATCTGTGAGAGGGATCCATTACTGCTCTTTGACCCGCAAGGGTCGAAGTGATGAGGTGAGAGGCTAATCCAGAAGGTGGTTGGATTCACAAGCTCTATCTACACCCAGATATCTGCACGATTTGTTTCACTTGTGGTCACCTTACAGTATTATTGGAAACACCGTTTACAGTTTTGTTCACCTTCAACATTTCATTATTGGACTTTGAGTTTGCGTTTATTATTTAGTCATTATTTCACTTCACATTGTGCACGTGTGATGTAATATATGTATGTGTATTTCTCATGCACATACGTATAGATTTAAGTTTGTGCTTTTTCATCAGTTTGGGTGGTTTATTTGGTAATTTTGTTGTCATTAAGCACATATTATTTATTTTCATTATTATTGTCACTATTTTGATTTGAGTTATTGGATTCCACATTCACTTAAATAAGTTTGAATGTAGCGCAGCATTTATATGGTTTATATTCAGGTATAGCCCACATTTTCCCTCTAAATCTACCTCTCCACCTTAAGATGTTTCAGTTGTTTTTTTTTTGTATTCTTTGCCATGTTCCTTTAAAAAGAAACAGTTTGTATCACTCTCTGGGATATTACTAGGGTACTTGCGGTGGATACTGTTGGGAGCTCACTTCCTGTTGGAAAAGGCACTTTACCAAAACTGCATTACCCAGGAACCTATGCTCTGCACACAATGTTTGGGCAGGCTCTTGAGAGTGCAGCTTTCACCCCTGAAGTGGCTGCTGGAAATTTTACAGACTTAAGATGTTGGATAAATACTCCTCTCTCCTTCAAATACATTCCTGTCCATTGACTCTATTTAACAGCACAGTCACAGATACCTTGAATGACTGAGAATTTCCCATGCAATATCATCTGGCAACAGCTTTTTCCAAGATCATCAAGATACTATAAAGGCACAGCAGACTTCTTAGAAGATGCTCCCTCTGGTTAACCACCTTCCGTTGTTTTAGGCCTCTGCCAAAGACCAGTAGATTTTTAAGGTCTTATCCACAGGTCAGTTTTTTTTTTAGATTCTTGTAGCCTGTGTTACAGACCAGCTTTAGATTCTGTAGGCCCAGGTCAGACCCCTAAACAGACCCGTAATGCTATCTTATTGTAACATATTTATGTGATGTAGGTGATATGGTTTCTGGGCAGGCAGCTCCTACTCCCCTGGGGATCTTCATTGTCTCCTTGGCTTGTAGTGTAAAGTAACAAACATGTATATTGAAACTCCATGCCACTTCTTAAAAGTCCATATATGACATTATTCTAATAAAGGTTGGGGAAAATCCAAAGAGCATCCATCACAGTTTGGGGGAGGCAAAACCAGCCAAACCAGCTGCTCACAAGACCTGTGTTTGTAACCGCACTGGAAGACATACCATTAAGGACTTCTAGTCAATTTATTTTATTTTCAATCTCAAGCCTTGATGAAGGGGGTGGTTTTGGACACCCAGAATGCATTGGCTACTCTTTTAATTGTACCCTTGACCTTTAATGGAACAAAGGTATCTGGACCTTTTACCACTGGTGTGGCACTTTGATTTACATTTTTGTCCAAATAGAAAAACCTTTCATCAATCTGGTTTCCTCCATAGGCACAGCCTAGGCAAGACTCTACACTGCCATTTCACCAAGCAAAGGCTTTGGAGGGCTGCTCCAAATATTTATCCTCTCCCTTCAGCTTGCATCCATGACATAAAAGCCTCAGTCATTTTTGAAAGTAGACAATATTCATAACTCAATAAATTTTTACATCTTACTTTAGCTACTGAAAACGACTTAAAGGCAACAGGCAGAATTAATCAATGTCCTGAGCTTAGGAGAGACCTAGTAAACACAGATAACATGGAAAAAGCTCAGGCTGGCTATAACCTAGCTGCAAACAACATGTGACTAGGAACAATCCAGCTTAAGGCAAGGTTCCTACACTAGTCAAGGCAGCAACATTGCTGTAGTGTGAAAGAAATTAGTGCATGCAAGTAGAGGGGAGAGAGAGGACCAGGGAATGGGATGTTCTGTATTATAACAGGTAGAGCTATAAATGCAGCTTGGGATCTCAGTTCAGTAGAAGAAGCATTTTCACTCAAACAGTAAGTCAGTAGCTCACTGGATTTTTGGCAGATGAACAGATATTTTTCCATAATTTTAGCAGTCTTAACAGGCTAATATGGTAATATGAGTGTACTGGAGATATGTACTGACCATGTTTTTATACTTTACCCTGACATGCATTTTAATTTACTACTGGCCCTTATTTAAGATTACTGAAGCAAGAATTGTTTCAGACAATCTTTGTTATCCACAACATTAGCCTTTATTATGTAGGTTTGGTTTTGGGGCTTTTATGAAAATAAGAAATCCAATATGCCAGGATAAAAGTTAGAACTACTCAGCAGGCAGGCTGAGTGGATTTAAAGGCAAAGTTTTTATGTTTGACTAGAGCATACCTTTATATTAAACAACAGAGAAATCTGTAGAAAAAGATGGCTATAAGTATCTATTCTGAGTTATGTAATTCATTTGCGTTTAACTACATACTGCAGCACATTACACTCAAGATTGAATAGTTTTGAATTGTTGTTTTGCAGTGTCACCCCCTCCTAGAACATTGTGAAAGTTGTTTTCATAGCCTATTTTAAACCAAAGCCCTAAGGCTGACCATTAACATTATTTTTGGAGCACTTTACAGTGTTTCTAAGCAATGGTGACATTTCTGCAACTTCCAACAAAAACAAATAGCTATGGTTATAGGTGGCATAAAACTACCACCAACAGCTTGTTAGAGAGGAAAAATCACGATGCCACACAATATAATCCTGTAACCTAGTTCCATACTGCTATATGCACATATACTTTATCTCCATGACTTGGGTAAGACATGTTTTATGTATAATTGTTCCATTTACAGTCAAGAGTAGGTGAGATCTGTTGTGTAGGTACATTCTGCCACCTTCCACCAGTGTAATCACTGTAAATCAAAATTAAACTAATCCCTGCCATGTCTTGTCAACTTGTAAAGATGATCTTCGTCTTGTTTCTCTCAAATCCTGGTAATAAGAAAATCCTCAGCAGTTATCTCTTGGATAGTGTAAAAAAAAAGGTTTAAAGATTTCTTGAAGTCATTTATTAACCCGTTGCTGCCAGAAAGGCAAGCTACACCTATGTTCTGTAAAAATCGTTTTTATGATGTAATGGAATTTATTAGTCAATTAAATATAAAAACATTATCTCCAGTGACACAAACACAAGGGACAGAACAAGAAATCAAGAGCCCTGAGCCTACTAGGGCAAAAGCTTTAATTACGCTGCCAACAAGTTGATCAAGGAATTATTTTGTGAAGGGAGACCACTTGGCAGTTGCCTACACAGTACCAACATACCAAGGATAACAATGCTTAACTGATGACATAATTGCAAACATAACATGATGACATCACCAGCAATGACAATCAGGTCATCTCTTTTCTATAGAATAATGGAACAAATGTTCTTGCTTATATTCCTTTATGGACAGGGCTTAAGAGCTGTGGTGGTGTTTCCCCTCATTTTAATATTATGATATGTGAAGAAAAGTTGTAATGTCTGTGTACCTGCTATGCCTACACAGAGATAGCAGTGAAATTGGAACTCAAAAAGGAAGGTGTTTCTTTCAGATGTTTTCATCAGGTAAAACTTTATGCCCTCACCATGGGTATCATAAGGGGCACCTGGCAGGCATAGATGGGTGTATTAAGCCAGATGGCTCAAACCCCAGTGCTTACGATAGCAATTTCTTCTTTTTGCACTTCATTGCATAAAAATGAATAAAGACTACAACTAATGGCTGTGCTAAATGCTGCAGTCTCATTAATTTTTCTTCCTTTTCTCCTTCCTGCGGAATACATGAAGGGAAGGCTAACAATGACGCAGATGTCATTCATCCTGCATGCATTTCTGCAAACAGTGTATAACAGGGCAAAAGAACAATAAGATCATAGTCTTCTAAGAAGCCTCCCTGGGACTCAACCCCCTGGGATGCTTATTGAATCTAGTTCCACTTAAAGAGCAATCCATGAGCTACTAAGTACTATCTAGGAAACATTACAGCATTCACCTCAAAGTAGAACTATTGTCAAACTAAAAAAAACATTACATTAGTGATACAGGCTGCTCATACCAGTAAGATTGTGCTTTTTCCAGTAGAACCATTCAGCAGGCACATTGACAGGATGACATTGCTCATTTTTCTTCAGTGAAATCACTGCAATTTTGTCACCTATGCTGCAGATGCTGGCACCACTGGTCAATCCAATCAGTGAATAGCCACGCTTCCACCTACAGGCCTTTAGATTGAAAGCACATTACTCTATCTGAAGGAGCCCTGCTCATTCCCTCACACTCCCTCCAGCATGGGCCAGCAGGATGCAGGAGAAATTCAGCTTCCCATTTAATGTTAAAAAAGGATTATATTTCTTTGAAGACATTTTATATGCCAACCTGTATTGGGTACAATGCCTCCCCAACTAAGGACATACACAAAGCAAAATTACAACAATGCTGCTATCTGCGAGGAAATAGCTTAGCACTGTCAGCATGCAACAGGAAGTACTGTTGCTGGCAGGTTCTCCAGGTATGAAACTATGCAACAAATTCATGAAAAACTATTTTTATCAATTCTTAAAGTGGAACTATAGGTTAAAAAATGGTGAACAGGCAGGAATTTTAATGCAGAAGAGACACGCTTTCCTTTTTCTGCAGTAAAGTTACTTACCTGCCTGTCCACCCCTGTATAGTTAGCCACGCATGTGCAGCTCACCCTACAAATTCGGTAATGCCGGATCTGACTGTACTCCTGCACATGGAGTAACATTATCCCCGGCTGGCCAATGTCAGCGGCCGGACGGGGAGTTGCAGGACGCCGCATAGCTGGAGCCGAGGTGAGTATAGTTCCACCTTAAGAAAATGGTATACAAGCCATGATGGCACAAACACTGAAAAATAGATTTTGAATTTACTTACATTTTAAGTAGACATATTATTAATAGCATTTTGTCACTATCTCTTCACTGTAACAAATACAATCTAAATGTTTTCCATTTAATACTGTGGGCATTTCAAGAGCTTGGACAAGCATATGGGGGAAAAAAAAAATATATATATATATATATATTTATATATACACATATATACACACAGCGCATACACTCTATTAAAAATATTATTACGTGTTATTACTCTACTTTGTAGTGTTAAATATTTCAAATGATGACTTAATAAAACTTGCAAAGATGTACTGTAACCCACAGCAACTGATCTGACACCAGACTGGGGGAAGCTAAGTTGTCATATGCTACTGCATAGCATTCTTTTTACACAATGGTTTTAAATAAAACCCATAGTCTTATCCATTTAAAACGATTCACTTTTTTTCAGACGGATACTGTAGAAAAATGTCATCACATTCTGTTTCAGTGAGCTAACCTTACTTCTAGGGTTTGAATAACTATATGCTTTTAAACCTGCACATCTGTCCAACATCAGTGGTTAGAACTATGCCTGGTAATCCAGACATAGAACATTTATATTTTTCTTTTCTTGCCTGACTATTAAGAAGAAACTTCAGACTTACTTCCATGGGCCTGCAAACCCTTGTGATGATCAATACAGTGCAGAGAGTGACTTGCCCGGCACATCAAAGTGGAGCTATTGTAGAGAGGCACCAAGACAGAAGGATGAAGTGTTGAGGATTATAGTGCATGAAATCATTTTCCGCTACTACTACATTAAGTGGTGCATTCAACAAGCCCTGTAAAAGCAAATTGCATAGTGATCACACCAAAATTCAGCTGACTTGGATGTGCTAAGGGATGAATGGAACAATAAGACACTTCCATTTCCTACCTAACAGCAGTACTTGTGTTGGCGACATCTTACTGAAATGTAAATATGATCTAGATGTATTTCACAACTCAGAAACCAAAATTGCACGATTGACAAAGCAACGAAGCGAGAACAGATGTGCATTGATGCTGTACTGAATTTTACTGTTTCATATTGCCATTTTTTTTCAGAGCAAACATGTCCTTTGCTTTTTCAGACTCAATATCAATATTTTTATTTTTGATAATTGCCATTTAAAGTTACATTCCGGTAAAACATGAAAACTTGTCTTTAGAAGAAAAAACTGTGTATGAAGGCTAGTGATTAATATTTTTATCAGAGAATTAACTATGTCCACTGGAAACTAGTCTTCCTGGGCCTGTAAATCCCTGTGCTCACTGAGAAGATGGTCTTCTGGAACTTCTAGTTCCTGAGACTGTAAATGTGCAGGATAGGAGGCATCAAATGTCAAATTTAATTGCACACCATTCTAATTAAGCACACCTTATTATAATTTAGCACACCCAAGAGGTCTTAGAAAAATGATCAGTCTTAATCTGCTGTTACTACAGTCTTTAGGAATCATTATATTCAGGGTGTAAATCTCGTCCTATTCAGAGGCTCTTAGAAAATATTAAGTCTGGCAGCAAGGCAGTATTGGAACAAATAAGTACATGTTCCATAAAAACAATACAGACTCTTAAAATAGCAATAAAGTAGGTTACCTTTATGAGGAGAAGTCCAGTTTTCAGCAATAGGTACCATGCACTGAACAAATCCATTCCGCGGAGTCCAGTATAGAGCAGATATCCTGTCCCAGAAAAACTTCCTCAAGTTGTGGCCAAGCACGGCTTATTGCTACGATGGAGACAAATACAGGCCATGCTTGTTTGCATGGATGGATGCTATCATTGTTATCATCAGCAAAACAAAAGTTCCTTTTTTATGGAATCCTCCCTTCAGCACAAGGCTATGCAAATTCAGATTAGTTTCTGTGGCAAAGTGGGGGTGGCAGCAAGCGCCCCAACCACATTGGAGAGTTTGGCAGTTGCTGCACATAGTAGCTGTACTTGCTACTTAAAGTGGTTGTAAAGGCTCAATGTCTTTTACCTTCATGCACTCTATGCATGAAGTTAAAAAAAAACCTGAGTTCAATCGCAATCCAGAGATGTGCATAAGAGCCTCTGCTCTCCGGGGACTCTCCCCCCTCATTGGCTGAGACAGCAGTGGGAGCCATTGGCTCCCGGGCCTGTCAATCACAGCCAGTGATTCAATGAGAAGAGATAGGGGACCAAACCACAGCTCTGTGTGAATGGACATGCAGAGCAGCGGCTCAGGAGCAAGCCTACTTAAGTGTCCCCATTGCAAGTTGCTTGCTCTGGGGGCACTTGGCAGGAGGGAGGGGCCAGGAACATCAGCGGGAGACCCAAGGAGGATCGGGGCTGCTCTGTGCAAAACCACTGCACAGAGCAGGTAAGTATAACATGTTTGCTAAACTTGTTATTTAAAAAATGCCTTTAATATCACTTTAACTACTGTATAATAATGTACTACAGCCTATTTTTAGTATTTCTTCCTATCTCACTGAGCAGTGACAAAACTGCCTAGGCCAAGTTGGCACCCTTGGGGGACTTATGTGCATTTTGGCTGTTCTTACAAAGACTTTCTTAAAGTTCTGCTATTCACAGACATAATTAGAAGTCTCCATGTGAAAAGAAATTATATGCAGAGGTTTCAGATTCACAAAACCAATTATGACAACCATCCTTCTGTCTATCCATCTATATTTCTACACTATCTACGTCTGTATACAGTGTCTGTCACTTGTCAAGTAACTCTGATCTAGAAGACACATTTCATTTGATCTCATAGCCAATATACAATAATGTACCTTAATTGAGCTATATGTTTAAGTGTAATTATTGCAGGAATTAAATCCCAGAAGGCTTAGTTCATACAATTATGTTTTTTCCGTAAGCATACTTTATTTAAGTGAAAGTATGCAGCCTCAGGTAACCTCTGAATACCACCAATTATGACATTATGACCTGCTATATCACAAAGTGCTAGGAACTAGGGCAGATGAAGACAAGACTTGCTACAAAATCTATGACAGATGTAATTATCATAAAACAATGGTTAGCTTGCAACGTCACAATTTTATTTGGAATTACATTATCATGTTCTATAAATCTACGATAATGTGTCCTTTTATTTTGCATCTATAAATTACTGGTATCATAAATGAAAGTTGTGACTTAGTTGACAACTAACTTACATTTTTCCATTAAAATAAGATAGCATGTATGTAAGATAGCATATCCGGTATGTGTATATATGTAATGTGCCATGATTACAGCGCAATGTAGCCATTTTTATATTCTAAACAATAACTCTGCATTATCAGTAATTTATTGAAATAATTTAAAAGAAATATATGCTTATTTAAAATCTTCTAAAATAAAGGCAGACATAGCGCTTACCCCCAACAGGAGCAGCTGGTGATGATAAATCCTCTGTTCTGCCACAACTCTTTAAGGCTCGGTCCCCACTGCAACACTTTGTCTTAGGCTCAAAGACATATACACCTGTGGACATAAGGGTTAGTAGGCTACCAAGGATTCACAGGAATAAGGTCACAAAACAATTTGGAGATAATTAAAAAATCAATAAACAAGTAATTATGCATACTTAAGGATGCTGTGAAAGGTGAAGTAGTAGTACCCACTAGCAAGTTCTCAAATGTTATAGCAAGACTAAATTAAACTATTAGTGGGTAACTAGAGTCTTTAAACAATCTTAACCAGTTCAGAAGAATCAAAAATGGTCCTGGTGTACACCTTGTGCATACAACCCCAACAGCGGGTATACCTGGTGCCTAGTAGTTAAAGCTGGCCGGTTATGGTGGAGTCCTTCTTTAGGTGGTGCACTAAGAATGTTAACAGATCACAAAGGCTAAGCCTCTAAGTAGGAGCAGTCCCTGTTTTGGCTAACCCTGTTTGGCTGGCAGTTAGGGCATGTAGTTCAGCTCACCACTTCCTGGCAGGCAGCTAATCTGGTCCCAATGGCTTGGAAAATCGCAGTTCCCAGCAATCGGGTCCCAGATCCTTACACAGGCTGTAGTCTCTCAGCTTGCACCATGAAGACGCAGTAATTCTCACTCCGAGCTTACTCTCTGAAGGCCGTTCCAGCAGACTTAGGTGCAGGTCTGTCCCCTCTCCCTAAAGTTAGGAACAGATACAGCAACAGGTCCTCCTAGCTCCTCTCTATTGGCTCCAGTCCATTGGCTGTGAGGCACAGATACTGTCTGCAGCTATGTCCCTGCGGCTCTTTTCCCAGTACTGTCCTACTCTCAGCAGATTTACCCAGGAAGAATTCTCCTCCTAATGAAACCATGGCTTGTAGGAATTAAAGTCCATTATTCCTTAGTCACCATGAAAATGATTATGATGCAGCGCTTCTTTAAGAACTACATTTCCCATTAGGCTCTGCAGCACAACCAGTTCCCTTCTGTACAGGTAAAGTTAAATATAATTGACAATCTGAGTATACAGATCAATATCTATTTGGAGATAAAACAGAGCAGCACTATAAGGCAGTGAGAAGATAACAATAACCAAGAGAAGACAAGTACAATAGAAAACTGGGTCAAATGTACAGAAGCTACCTGTGAAACAATAGAAATAAAAAGAACTAGGAGACACACAGAAGGGGAGATTTAGTAAAACTGGTGCGCACAGATTTGGGTGCAATTGTGCATAGTAACCAATCAGCTTCTTTGTTATTGTTATTATTACAGGTAATTATATAGCGCTGTCAATTTACGCATCACTTTACATATATATTGTACATTCACATCAGTCCCTAACCCTCAAGGAGCTTACACTCTATGATCCCTAATTCACATTCATACATACACATACTAAGGCCAAATTAGACAGGAGTCAATTAACCTACCAGCATGTCTTTGGAGTGTGGGAGGAAACTGGAGTACCTGGAGGAAACCCACGCAGGCACAAGAAGAACATGTAGACTCCAGGCAGGTGGTGCCATGGTTGGGATTTGAACCCGCGATCCTTTGGTTTTTTTCTCACCTTATTATCTGGCTAGTAAGACACTTCGGGGGAGATTTAATAAACCTGGAGCACTCAGAGTCTGGTGCAGCTGTGCATAGTATCCAAACAGCTTCCAACTGCAACTTGTTTCAATTAAGCTTTGGTAATAAAACCTGGGCCTGGTTTCTATGCAGAGCTGCACTAGATTTTGCACTTTCCAGTTTTAGTAAATATCCCCTTTCCTGTCTTAGGGTGACTCCACTTTGGATGGAGGAACAATGGAGACCTTTGGACAGCAGCACTGTCAGCCTGAGGAGAGGATAGTGTTAGATGTAGTTACATAGGTAGGCTGAAAAATGAAATAAGTCAATCTAGTTCAACCATTAGAAAAAAACAAAACAACCAAAAAAAACCAAACAGAAATCCTCTATATACACAATCTTATACCCATAGTTCATCCAGAGTTAGGAAAAAAAAAAAAAAACCAACACAATAAAGCAGGTTCACATTTGCTACAGCAGGGGAAACAATTCCTTCCTGATCCCCAAGGAGGCAATCAGGTGTTCCCTGAATCAACTACCCCTGGTGTTAATAACTATAAATGTTAGTATCCAGTTATATTTTGTGCATTTAGAAATGCATTTAGCTCTTTTTTAAAATAATCTACTGAGCTAGCCAGAACTAGTTTTTGAAGGAGCATATACCACATTTTCACAACTCTTACTGTAAAGAAGCCTTTTCATACGTGGAGGTGAAATCTCTTTTCCTCCAGAAGTAAAGAGTACCCCCTTGTCCTCTGCAATGATCTGAAAGTCAATAACTCTACACCACATTCACTATATGCACCGATTTGACAACTGTGCAAGTTTGGCGCGTGTCTTGGAATGCACACAGTATGCCAAAATAAAATTACATTGAATATTTGCACACAGAATGCATTGAGTACATGCACCTGGGCAGCTGTCAAATTAGGACCAGCGGCTGTGACCGTGCACAGTGACTGTTTCTGTCAGTAAAGGGGATGTCATACCTCTCCAACAGAGCTAACTGTATGTAGCAAATGTTACTGCAATGTATTACATCATTCCCAGTGGATACACCATTCTGATGTAGTAAGAATTCATTTGAACCAAGCTGGCCCAAGTGAAGTATTTAAAGTGACAGGAAGCCAGGTTATAAAGTGAAAATACTCTTGAAACATCTCTTTTCCATCTATAATCATAGTACCTCAGAGAGTTTGAAGAGTATATTTTCTTGCGGGTAGCTTTTACATCTCTATTGTCATTTAAACGCTATGTCCAAGTGCATCAGTACATTGTGCAAGATCTACCTCCATTCCTGTATGTCATATACAGAAATATACAAACACCGATGTGCTTGATTTAAATGTAATCAGCAAGGTAGTAGTATATAGTGAATAACAAACACTGGCATTTGTTAATTACATATGATATCTCATCACAAAAAAAAATATTTTATAACATATTTTCTGATAATACGTTTAACCTATATTA
Source organism: Staurois parvus (assembly GCF_062004578.1). NCBI lineage: Eukaryota > Metazoa > Chordata > Amphibia > Anura > Ranidae > Staurois > Staurois parvus. Next base: position 6,971,456 of record NW_028319098.1, read on the forward strand.
ATAATAAAGAGTCTGATTTTACTCTAGAGTTTTTGGTGTTTTCATCCATCCTGAGGTGTTTCCACTCTTTCTCCTTACCGATATTAAACAGGGAGATTTGAGCCCCCTAGCAATGGCAGCTGCAGGTGTAAAGACCTGTAAGAGAAGAACAAACTGGCTTAACGGCTATCATCAAACATTGAGACTTAAGTGTTGGGTGTAATGACCCTTTAAGCCTTTTGCTAGCTGCACCATAAGGTTTATGTCACAGCAGCGGGGGTATTTATACACACTCACGGGAGCTAAAGCACTTGTCAAGCCAACTGTCAGCTTTATGATGAAAGTGATCACTGCCACAACCAGAACGTGTCAGCCCTGACCCCCCCCCCAATGAATACTGGGATCCATTGTTCCACCTGCAGGCCCAAGATAGCAATGTCGAGTGTTGGTGGGTAGAGCAGAGGGAGATCAGTGAGCATCCGTTCACTGATCCTACCTGTGGACCAACATGCATCTCATCATTTCCAGGTTCAGAGCTGTTATTCCCTAGCACCACTGGCTAGGGATGCAACTAATCAAGCATGGCCCCTAGTGTGATAGCAATAAAGTTTTGTTAAAAACAAAGTAACACATAATCACAAAACAAATTTAGAGGCCCCAACCCCCATGAATGTAAATATGAGAGTTGGGTGTGCCTACATAAGAAAATGGTGATTGTGCAACACATATTAGCTATCACCATGCACACTGGAGTGAGAGAAAAGGACCATCATTCATGGTTCACTCCAAACTGATGACCCGTAAAGACTTTTACAATCTAATCTAAAAATCCTTTTCCAGAAAAAAGTTTATCCAGGGGGCTCCATTAGATATAAAATAAATGTGCAGCTTTTTAAAATGTTCATGAATTTTATTGTCATAGCTGTAGGACATTTGAGCCCCCCAAGTGTCCTAGCAAAAAGGCAGGATATGAGGATTTAATTTTTTTTGCCCAGGATCCCGGGGGGGGGGGGAATTAATAAACATTTTACCCATTTTACATAGCTGCACAGTTTTAATACTTGCTGAGACCCCTTGACTGCACAGGCTATCTTCTGGAAAAGGTGAGCTTGGTCTTTAAGACTTGACATGTTTGGTATCTACTTGCTGAATGCTATCTTATTATTTTCTAACTCTTCACTAATTTGTCTGTCATACTTGCGCAGGGGCCATGGTAATCTTCTCTGTATTGTTCCAATTTTAGTAGGAGCCCTGCAGTAGGGGTCCTGTCGGAGTGATGACGCAATCTCATTTTTTGTTTTTTACCAAACAATTGGGCAATATATTGCATTTTCGTGCACTAAAATCAACTTAAGGGTATTCTTTACTGAAAATTCGGGCAACTACCACCATTTTATTCACCAGTGTCTCTGCTTTCAGAAAATATATAGTTTTGGGGGGGAGCTAATTAATCTTCAGGCCTACACATTGCATAAAATGTGCACAAAAATTGCAAAAAATGCTGTGACAGTGAAAGGCTTAGTAAAGGAGTAGATACTAATAACTTTGCAAAATGAATGTTCTTCTACTATCACACATCTGTGTTTAGCTATTTTGCTCAATATGAGCCTCATACATGGGGGTAAATGTACTGAAGTGGAGGACTGTTCATTTTGCCAGTGAATGTTTATTCTGTAAAGTGTATGCTCACTTTACAAAGTGAATGTTCAATTCCTTTTTTTGTGAAAGGTGTTTATTTTTTATCCTAGTACAAAAAATTTAAACAAGCAGCAACTTGCAGGTTGCAGAGCACAAGACAAGACAGACATTCATTCACCGATATACATATTGGTGAATGACCACCACCACCGCAACAGGAAGATATGTATGTTGAGAACAATACAGTGTAGAATATTGCCAACAAAGGTCAATATCACTGAACTAAACATAAGGAGTTTAGCTCCAGCCAAAGCCCTTTAAGCCCCGGTTCGCAGTGCTGCGACTCATCATCATGATGTGACCTGTGACACATACGTGGAGATTTACTAAAACTGGAGTACCCAGAATCTGCTGCAGCTGTGCATGGTAGTCAATCGGCTTCTAACTTGTTCAATTTATCCCCTTGGCGCCTGCGCCTCCTGGCCCTTTCAGGGTTTCAGAAGCCGGGAGGCGGGGCGGGGGTTTAGGGTCATATGACCGCCTTATTCTCTGTCATGGCGGTTACATGATCGGGAAAGGTCCTGATCAAAAGTGGAGATCAGGACCTTTCCGTGAGTACCAGACATGTGTGCTGGGAGCGCGCAGGGTGCACGCTCTCAGCACATATGTTTTTCTTAATTGCACGCAAATGTGCGGTCACTCGGCGTCAAGGCCCAGACACTGGGAGGTCGCACATTTGCAGGACGCCGGGGCCAAGAGGTTGAGCTTTGACAATAAACCCAGAAGCAGCAGGTGTAGAGCTGCTCCAGATTTTGCAAGCTCCAATTTAAGTAAACCTCCCCATAATGTCACATCAAGTCAAAACATTAATTAACAAGTCAAGACAAAAAAAGGTTCCTTCACTACTTTTCAATGACTGGTGCGACTTGAGTGCCATAGACTGCAATGTTAAATTACAAAAGTTGCAAGCAAGTTACAAGGAACTTTCAAGCACTTTGCATGACTTTGGGGCTGCAGCAGTGTGAATGGAGCATTAAAAATTTGCTTTACCAGGAAGGGCATCATGAACCAGTTGAAGAGACATCTCAACAGTAGGGGAGTGAGATTATTTACAAATAATAAGAAACATAAAGTTCTGTGAGTTATGAGAGGAGGGTTCAAAATCACCCAATAAAAGTACCTCTAAAGGTTTTGGTGTATCAAATTCCAAGCAATGTTACAGAAATGAGTGAGTCTTTGTCCAGCAGTCCTGTATTAATGAACACGGCCATCAGAGGTGAAATAAATCTGCTGCTTCATCCTGGCATTATGGACAGTGGGCACGTTTACAAAGACCTGCATGTTTTGGCAGGGGTGTAATATAAACTATGTATACATTTAAACCAGATTTGTCTGCAGTGCTGATAACATCAGTAAACCATCTCAGCTGTCATCATCTAAGATTTGGATATGTACAGACCACTTAACTAGAGCAAGGCAAAAGGGTTGTTGATCTGACATTTGTAATACAGAATAGATGTTGGTGAGCACTTTACATTGTGGATAGTCACAAAGGGGAGACTCCAAAGGGGTAATTTATAGTGAAATTTGAAAACAGTCAAACTGCACTTTATGGCATGATAAAGCAGGAGTAATTTGAAGAACATGTTGTTATGAACCCCGTGATTAATTTTCAGAGCTTGAATTCAGTGAAATCTCCATGCAGGTACATCTAAGAGAGGTATTTGACATCATGTTTAGCCGACCATATCATATCAGGTTGTACAGTTCCTGCAGGTTTGGGTTCAACCAAAGGAGGGATTGGGGAAAAGGACCACAATGGAAAAGCTGTAGCTCAGTTCCCTTTTTAGCGCTGTGCCAGGTCCAAAATGCATTTAAGAAAGGGCCACCACACAAAAACGTTGGTGGATTTTTGAATAACATTCTATAGCTGTTTTAGTGAACATATAGTTGCGGCCCTTGTGGCTGTATCTTTAGTTTCAGCAGATGAGGTTAGCCATTGCTGCACAAAAGCCAGCTTGGAAGCCAGAAAGCAGTGATAAAAGTTAAAGGAAGCAAGACCCCCATGTGTGGGAGGAGACTGCAGGGTGCACTGTGCCACTCTTGGAGTGGAGTTATTCAATATAAAACAGGATATGGTGGAGTTAAATTGTAAAAAAAAAAAACTTAGAAAGAAATACAAGGGGTGTTCTAAATAGGCACAGATATAGGTATATCACTTTTATTAACCCCTTGACGCCGACATCACACAAATATGCGGCCTCACAGATCTGGGCTTTTTTCCGTGGGGCCACATATTTGCGTACCTGACTTTGTGCTGGGAGCGTGCCGCACAGCACGCTCCCAGCACAAAGATCGGGGTATCACTGAGAGCCCCAGGTCCTGTTCTAACGATCAGGACCCGGGACTCCCGATTTCTGGTCACATGATCACTGTGATAACCTCTGATTGGCTATCACAGTGATCAGTCACTGTACAGTCGCACCCCTTGTTTTTTTTTTTCTCTCTGAATGGAGGAGAGAGATACAGTGTAGCTCTCTCTTTTCTTTCATAGAGAAAAAAAACTGTTAAAAAATAAATATTAATAAAGAAAAGAAAAAAGAAAAAATACCTAGATCAAGGTTTGATCTAGTTCAGTGCCAGGGTTAGTGTTTGGGTCAAGGTCAAAGGTCAGGATTTTTTTTTTAATTGGTGTCAGTTAGTGTCAGTGTGTTTTAGGTACAAAAAAATACGTACTATTGTTTCTAGGCTCTAGTACAGGTACAAATAACATACACATATATGGTGTCGCTGCAATCGTCAAGATATAGAAAATTTATTTTGTGTTGTTCTTTGGTGGTAGGTTATGGTAGTAACAAGAAACACACAGCTAAATTAAAAAAAAAAGATTTTCTTTTACTATTTTGGGATATCCCTTACCATTTACCACCAAATGAAAGCCCAATTTGTCCTGAAAAAACGCAGTATAATTCATCTGGATGTACAAAGTAGTTGTGATGATATGTACGTTTTTACTAACACGTGTCAAAGTTGCTAAATTGTGCTTAGGCGTTTAGATTTATTTTACCCTTAGGCATGAAGGCGTTAAGTTGATTCTACCTATAACATTCAAAGGGAGGGAAATGTCACATTTCACTAATTCATAATGTTCATTTAGCTTAGGTAAAGTTGTGTTCAAGTCAAGCACCTAATCATGTGCAAGCAATGGTCCTGTTTTTTTTCCCTTGCACATGATTGGGTATTCAAAGTGAACACACCTTCACCTTATTTACAAAGCAAACATTGATTTTGTAAAGTAACCATGCAGTTTACAATTTAAACATTCACTTGCAAACTGGACAGACTTTAGTAAATCAACCTTATTGCATCAAGTTTTTATTAAAAGGATAAGTTCAGCTTTAGTAACATGTATTTAGGGTGTAACATCCTCTCAACTGCAGCTGCTGTCACATTTTAAATCAGTACGGACAGGGCTGCTTTTATAAACCACTGGGCCCCATACAGCCAACCTGACAGCCCCCCCTCCCCCCAAAAAGAAAAGTTTACCATGCTTCAGTTATGAATGAACACAGTGAGCGATAGGTACCGATGATCACTCACGGTGTTCATTCAAGAAAGGAAGAGGCTGGTAAATGTGACATATATACAGGGCCCTTCCCCAGCTCTCTATCCTAAGGGATCCCATTGTGTAGTTGCAGCTGCCGGTGAGAAGGAGAGGAGGGGGGCCAATAGCACTGCGGGGGGGCCTTGGCAGCAGGGGGAAATGTATGGTACATGGGGAGGGTCATGGGTGAGGTGGGGAGGCAATTACTGGATCCGATCCTCTGTATGGTTCTCTCTGCAGTAGCTAAAGCCAGAGAAGAAGCCAGCTTTCAGCTGCTGCTGGGAGAACCATACAGGGGATCTGATCCAGTAATTGCCCCCTGCCGTTTCGATCATCCTCCCTGCCAACATCTGATTCACCCAGCTGCCTGGGCCCCCCTGCTGGCCTGAGCCCCATACAGGAGGACTGGTGGTACCCTCTTATCCATGGCCCTGAGTACGGATTTGAAGGGCTCTGCCTCCGCAGCTACGTCATTCATTCACAGAGATTTGCAAATTAGTAAACTACAAGTCCTGTCTGCTGCCGTAACATACTGCTTGTAGTTCTCAATGGAGTACATTCACCCTTCCTGTTGCTCTGAAACTGACAGCCCATAGAGAGGTACAGGCACAGAGCTGTAGAAAGAGTCTGCAGGAGCCTGACATTGCACCTGCAGGCTCCTGAGAAAAAAAATAATACATGCATTTTTTTTTACCACCGAAAACATGTGCATTTATTATATCTTTTTACAAAGCTGAACTTATCCTTTTCAAAAAAAGTGGCTGAACACAGTTGGGTGGCTTTGGCAGCACATACAACTGTTAAAAACAATTAATAATAATACAGGGCTTATTTTCTGCTACCAAGCAAATAAAAACTGCATAAGTAGTTCATATTTTCACAAACCAATGTGTTAAATTTTACTGAAATTATATTTTTATTATATTTTAGGAACTTTGGGAAAAGACTGCCATTTTATTTACAATATCATTTAGTGATCCATTAGACTATTAACATTAGTGATTGTTTAAATGGAGTGCACTGGGGCTCTGGTCACTGTCCTAGAAAGACCCCCGCCTACAAAATGTAACACACTGAAAGCAGAATCCAAAAATCCGGCACTATATAATAGACCTAGTGTTCCTTAATTAAGTCCCTCGGGGAGCACCTAAAACCAAAGAAATGTAGAAAAATAATAGCATGCCACCTAGCAGGCTACACTATATTGATATCAGCAACAGATGACCTGTCAGACGAGGGGGGGGGGGATAATCAGTATTTCATTGGTTCCTTTTTATAGCTTTTTGGATTAAAAATGAAAATGATCTGTCCAAGGACTAGAGGTCTTCTGACCGTATTTTGTAGAAGAATATATCATCCTGGATTCTCCTTTAAACTGTATATTTCTGTCTGATATTTTTAAAAAATGGTAGATGACTGTGTGTGGCGATTTAATATCCTAAGAACTAAGAGTGTGAGGGAAAAATGGGTTTCTAAGAAGAAACTAGTTTGGAAACTGTACAAAGAATTTGTTACACATATGATGAATAAACAACACTCCCCAATATACTCACCTCCACCATCCAACAATGCAGTGGTTACAACCTTTGCCAGCTGCTGCCATCTTCTGCCATCTTCTCCCGAGGTATGAGGTTTTTGGCCTCTCAATTGTCCAGCATGGGATAAGGGTCATCAGGATCAGTCATTCTGGCACAGCCAGAATAGGCTGGGAATGCAACGCTGAGCTGTACCAGCAAGCAGACAGGTAAGTGTATAATAATACAGAAGGGACATAGGGGTTGATTTACTAAATCCTGGAGTGTACAAAATCCGGTGCACTTCTGCATAGAAACCAATCAGCTTCCAGGTTTTTTTTTGTCAAAGCTTAATTGAACAGGCTGAAGTTAGAAGCTGTTTGGCTAACATGCACAGCTGCACCAGATTTTGCATGCTCTGGTTTTAGTAAATCAACCTTATAGCAGAACATGTCTCACCTGCAATAAAGCGCTGCCTGTTCAGTTTTCTAAAAGTTAGGTTTAGTTCCACATAAGGCTTGGTTCACATCTATGTGAGTGGTGCTGCTGCGGGACCCACACAAATACCTGCAACCGCACCACCCACACAAAGGAATGCGGGACCCGCGGGCAGGTGCCATTAATTCTAATGGCATGCCGCCCGCACTGGAAATCACAACCGTACTGGGAACCTTGGTTCCTGTGCAGGCTGCAATTTCTGAAGAAGTGCAGGGACTTCTCTGCGTGTTCTGGGGCACAGGAGTCCATTCACATGAATGGGCTCTCGTGTCCACGCAAATCGTAGCCTGGCGCAAATTGTGGCCCTCAGGGCCGCATATATGTGAACCTGGCCTAAGGCCTCATTTACTTTAGGCGATTTGGATTAATGGGCAGAATTGCTGTGAAAAACACACAACACATGTTTGGGTGCCATTATTCTTAATGTGTTATTCTGCAGCGATTGTTGCATGAGAGAATTGTGCATTTAAAAATCACGCTAAGCTTGTTGCCCAAAAAAGAGCAGGAGTTCCTTTTGAAGTGAGTGGGCTACCCTATGCACAACATGCAGAAACAAGTGTAAATCGCACTTTGAAAAACGCAAGTGGGAACTCTCGTTTCCGCAATGTGATATCTGCATGAGGCCTTAAAGGCTATGTTCACCTTTTCATTAAAAAAAAGTGAACTAGCACACAACACCCTAATAGCTGTGGCTTCCCCCAACGGCTTGAAAACACCTGACTTAGAAAGGGGGATAAAGCCTGCTTCAGAAACAATGAATTGCTCGCAGTGAAGTGGAAGGACAAACGGGATGTTTTCATCCTGTCTTCCATTCACTCAGACATGATGGCCCAAATTAGCACGGCATCTGCCATTGTTGAGAAACCCCTCTGTGTCCACAACTATAACTTTAACGTGGGAGGGTGAACTTCAACAACCAAATGATGAATCCATACCTACAGTGGATATAAAAAGTCTACACACCCCTGTTAAAATGTCAGGTTTCTCTGATGTAAAAAAATGAGACAAAAATAAATCATTTCAGAACTTTTTCTACCTTTAATGTCAGCTATAAACTTTACAACTCAATTGAAAAACAAACTGAAAACTTTTAGGGGGGTAAGTAAACATAACAAATCTAAAATAATGTGGTTGCATAAGTGTGTACACCCTCTTATAACTGGGGATATAGCTGTGTTCAGAATTAAGCAATCACATTCAAAAGCATGTTAAATAAGAGTCGGTACACACCTGCCATCATTTAAAGTGCCTCTGATTAACCCCAAATAAAGTTAAGCTGTTCTAGTAGGCCTTTCCTGACACTTTCTTAGTCGCATCCTACAGTAAAAGCCATGGTCCGCAGAGGGCTTTCAAAGCATCAGAGGGATCTCATTGTTAAAAGGTATCAGTCAGGAGAAGGGTAATAAAGAATTTCTAAGGCAATAGATATACCATGGAACACAGTGGAGACAATCATCATCAAGTGGAGAAAATATGGCGCAACAGTGACATTACCAAGAACAGGACATCCCTCCAAAATTGATGAAAAGATGAGAAGAAAACTGGTCTGGGAGGCTGTCAAGAGGCCTACAGCAACATTAAAGGAGCTGCAGAAATATCTGGCAAGTACTGGCTGTGTGGTCCATGTGACAACAATCTCCTGTATTCTTCATATGTCTGGGCTGTGGGGTAGAGTGGCAAGGCAGAAACCTTTTCTTACGAAGAAAAATATCCAAGCCCAGCTAAAAACACATCTGAAGTCTCCCAACAGCATGTGGGAAAATGTGTTATAGTCTGATGAAACCAAGGTTGAAGTTTTTGGCCATAATTCCAAAAGATATGTTTGGTGCAAAAACAACACTGCACATCACTAAAGGAACACCATACCCACAGTGAAGCATGGTGGTGGCAGTATCATGCTTTGGGACTGTTTTTCTTCAGCTGGAACTGGGCTCTTAGTCAAGGTAGAGAGAATTATGAACAGTTCCAAATACCAGTCAATATTGGCACAAAATCTTCAGGCTTCTGCTAGAAAGCTGAACATGAAGAGGAACTCCATCTTTCAGCATGACAATGACCCAAAGCATACATCCAAATCAACAAAGGAATGGCTTCACCAGAAAAAGATTAAAGTTTTGGAATGGCCCAACCAGAGCCCAGACCTGAATCCGATCGAAAATCTGTGGGGTGATCTAAAGAGGGCGGTGCACAGGAGATGCCCTCGCAATCTGACAGAGTGTTTTTGCAAGGAAGAGTCGGCAAATAATGACAAGTCAAGATGTGCCATGCTGGTAGACTCATACCCCAAAAGACTGAGTGCTGTAATAAAATCAAAGGGTGCTTTCACAAAGTTTTATTTTAAGGGTGTGCACACTTATGCAACCATATTATTTTAGTTTATACAGTTGTACAGTTTATAGGTCACATTAAAGGTGGAAAAAGCTCTGAAATGATTTATTTTTGTCTCATTTTTTTTTAACTCACAGAAACCCGACATCTTAACAGGGGTGTGTAGACTTTTTATATCCACTATAGTTGCCCAGCAAAGTTCGACACTGGTACAAAAAAAGGTGTCTATTTATTTCAATTGGCTATATATAACACTGTTGTAATTTAGAAAGCAACTGGATAAAGTGGCTCCTTTCTAAAATTTCAGGAAGAGCTCATCACAGCCCTTTTGTATCCAGAATGTGTTGTGGCCCAATCCCCAAATCCAGATGTAGTGAGCTGGCTGCATGACAGGCATTTTCCCGATGTCCTCTCTGGTACCCCAACCCAAAGGTCACCCCAAAGAAGATGTTGTGTCTGTAGCAGACATGGAATAAGATGTGTCCCAGCTTTTTTTTTATGTCCCTCCTGTCCTGACCAACCTGGTCTCTGCCTCAAGGACAGCTTCTGTCGCTACCTCGCACTAGTTGAGTATTAGTATAGGGTACTGCAAGGCACAGAATAGGGCACATTTTCACAATTCTCACACAAGGGACTCAAAAATGTTAAATTATCAGGAAACTGTCTATTGCATTTTGAGTGAACCTAAAATCAGAGGCTGCTTTTATAAGTTACAAAAAAAGTTTTTAAAAAAGTAAAAAAAATATAAAAAAGTAAAAAAATAAAATAAAAAACTTAAAAAAAAAGTTATTGTTTTATTGAGTTAATGTTCTATTGTTACTGTGTTTTATTGTTAACCATTGTTGTTTGCTTTGCAAGAGCAGCATTCAGCTGCAGCATCGATCTGTATATTCTGACAGCAACAGGGTGTTGCTCTCTGAATATATACGTCAGTGCGTGCAGCGCTGCCAAAGGAGATTTCTCATCCGCAGTTAAAAAGAAAAAATATGCCCAAGCATGGGGGCCTGTGGTGGTCAGTGGGTGGATCGCTCCTATGCTTCAGCAAATATATTTTGCATTTTTTTTGGGCACAGATTTCAATAAAAAGTTGTAGTTTAATTGAGTTAATGTTCTACTGTTACTGTTGTCGCAAACATGCGCAACACACAGTGAAGTACGCAGACTCCATCTTGCTAAGAGTAGCCATGTTAGTCCCTCATTCTCCTTCCCCCTCCCTTCCTGAGAGCCACAGTGACAGATGTGTGTGTGTTAAAAGTGTCACAGGCCAGATCCCAGTAGGGAGCCACGTGATGCTGCACTGTCCAAAGAATCTGCGTAATTTCAAACCTCATAAAAAGATAACGGAGCCTTCCCAGGAGTTCAAGGCATTCCCAAGAAGCCCACACCAGATAACATTTTTAAAAGATCCATTTTTCCCCTATGTCTCATATCTTGGAATATGAGGGACATACACAAAAGCCGGACATATCATTGGATGGATGATGAGCAGGCGAACAGTTTGATGGGTCAATCGCCTTATCTCGGGCACACGGGAAAGCAGAGAAATAGATCTCGCGAACCGTGTAGCATACAGCTTCATAATTCATATCTGGTCAATCCTCAGAATTGTCTGCATAATAATCTACCCACGGGTGGGAGGTTCCTGGTGCAGATGGAAGGTTATGGACCAGAATGAGTTATGAAAGATGTTGGCTCCAGGTTAGGGCTCAGCCTGACGATTCCTCCCTAAACAGGGGATTGGTCCTTTACTTCAGAGCCACCCCCGGCTGGGAAACTTTAAAACAGGCTGTCAAGCCTAAGAGTTGAGTTGAAGATGTCTCCCATTGTAACATCAATACCACCTGAGGAGAACCGTGCCTTTTCGCTCTGCAACTTGATCTGCTTACATCCAAGGTTTAATGGCAAGTATCTTAACCCTTTAACCTCTCTCTGTTATCTCTGTGCTGTGCTGTTATTCTCTGTATGTTTATAAAAAAACATACAAAATTTGCTTTTGAAAAATCGCTGTGCAAATAATGTGACATCAAAAATTTTAACACCCACCATTTTATTCTCTAGGGCCTCTGTTTAAAACAAAATATAAATTGTTTGGAGGTTTAAAGTAATTTTCTAGCAAGGGAAAAAGGTCAGAAAAGGCTTGGTCTTCAAGTGGTTGGAAGAGTGACATAAAATGCTAGGATAGTTCAAACACCCCCCCCCCCCCAAATGACCCCTTTCTTGAAAGTAGACACCCCAGGGTATTTGCTGAGAGGCATGTTTTTACACAAAGCTGTCACTTTAATAAGGTATTACTCACACATGCCATGGGTATGTGTGGAATTACACCTTAAAAAACATTCTGTTATTTCTCCCGAGTATGAGGATACCACATGTGAGAGATTTTTTGGGAGCCTAGCTGTCAGGGCTCCCAGGTATGACCAGAGGTGTGTGACTGAAGCAGGGAAACGCAGACTTCAGATATGTGATAAACAATATAATTTATTAACACTAACCATACAAACATAAACGCAGTGCAATACTAAACATAATACAGTGCAAACAAACCCAACCAACCACCCACAGATAACAGTACATACAAGCAAGCGTCGTCAGGCAGGCCGGGTCAATATCAATTGGGCAGGTAGGTACAGGGGGAGCAAGCGGAGAATGGTCGGGGTCACAGGCCAGGATCAGAGCAGGAGAAGTCAGCAGCAGTTCAGATCAGGCAGGGTCAGCAAAAGAACAGAAACAGGATGCAGGACAGATACAGGGCCCAGGACAAACACAACACCAAGGCAGAGTCTGTGGGTCTGGCCATCCCTTAAATGCCCCAGCATAATCAGTTCCAGGTGTTAGCTGGCTGCAAAGTTGAGTCTCTGATTGCTGGGAGCATCCGCTGGCCAGCCCTGGTACTGCAGATCAAAAGGCAGGTGAGTCCCACCATTGCTGGCCAGTCCATTCCTGACAGTACCCCCCCCTCAAGGAGCGGCCTCAGGACGCTCCAAACAGTCCTAGCTGGGAAAAATGTTCCACCGCCCGGGTCTGGTAACTGGCGGGATATCAAAGACTGGCACACCGGGCAGGACTCCAGGCAGCGGTACACTGGGCAGAGGCACATCGGGCTGGACTCCGGGCAGAGGCACACCGGGCTGGACTCCGGGCAGAGGCACACCGGGCTGGACTCCGGGCAGAGGCACACCGGGCTGGACTCCGGGCAGAGGCACACCGGGCTGGACTCCGGGCAGAGGCACACCGGGCGGGACTCCGGGCAGAGGCACACCGGGCGGGACTGCGGGCAGAGGCACATCGGGCTGGACTCCGGGCAGAGGCACACCGGACAGAGGCACATCGGGCTGGACTCCGGGCAGAGGCACATCGGGCAGGACTCCGGGCAGAGGCACATCGGGCAGGACTCCGGGCAGAGGCACATCGGGCAGGACTCCGGGCAGAGGCACATCGGGCAGGACTCCGGGCAGAGGCACATCGGGCAGGACTCCGGGCAGAGGCACATCGGGCAGGACTCCGGGCAGAGGCACATCGGGCAGGACTCCGGGCAGAGGCACATCGGGCAGGACTCCGGGCAGAGGCACATCGGGCAGGACTCCGGGCAGAGGCACATCGGGCAGGACTCCGGGCAGAGGCACATCGGGCAGGACTCCGGGCAGAGGCACATCGGGCAGGACTCCGGGCAGAGGCACATCGGGCAGGACTCCGGGCAGAGGCACATCGGGCCACCAGGCGAAGCGGCAGGCAGCGGGCCACCAGGCGGAGCGGCAGGCACCGGGCCCCCTGGCGGAGCGGCAGGCACCAGGCCCCCGGGCGGGGCGGCAGGCACCGGGCCCCCGGGCGGGGCGGCAGGCCCCGGGCCCCCGGGCGGGGCGACAGGCCCCCGGGCGGGGCGACAGGCCCCAAGCCCCCGGGCGGGGCGACAGGCCCCGGGCCCCCGGGCGGGGCGACAGGCCCCGGGCCCCCGGGCGGGGCGACAGGCATCGGGCCCCCAGGCGGGGAGACAGGCATCGGGCCCCTAGGCGGAGCGGCGGGCGCCGGACCCCCAGGCGGAACTACAGGTCTTGGGCCCTCAGGCGGAGCGGCGGGCGCCGGACCCCCGGGTGGAGCGACAGGTCTTGGGCCCTCAGGCGGAGCGGCGGGCGCCGGACCCCCAGGTGGAGCGACAGGTCTCGGGCCCCCAGGCGGAGCGACAGATCTCGGGCCCTCAGGCGGAGCGGCGGGCGCCGGACCCCCAGGTGGAGCGACAGGTCTCGGGCCCTCAGGCGGAGCGACGGGCTCCGGACCCCCAGGTGGAGCGACAGGTCTCGGGCCCTCAGGCGGAGCGGCGGGCGCCGGACCCCCAGGTGGAGCGACAGGTCTCGGGCCCTCAGGCGGAGCGGCGGGCGCCGGACCCCCAGGCGGTGCGACAGGTCTCGGGCCCTCAGGCGGAGCGACAGGTCTCAGGCCCCCAGGCGGGGCGGCGGGCACCGGACCCCCAGGCGGAGCGGCGGGTGCTGGACCCCCAGGCGGAGCGACAGGTCTCGGGCCCCCAGGCGGAGCGGCGGGCACCGAGTCACTAGGCACGACAGTGGGCTCTGAGTCAACTGGCATGACCGCTGGCACTAGGTCAGACATTGGATCGTCTGGCTGGACAGCGGGCATCGGGTCACCAGGCATCAGGTCATTTGGCTCGACAGCGGGCACCGCGTCATCTGGCAAGGCAGTGGGCTCCGAGTCAACTGGTATGACCGCGGGCAGTGGGTCAGACATTGGATCGTCTGACCGGACAGCGGGCATCGGGTCACCAGGCATCAGGTCATTTGGCTCGACCGCGGGCACCGCGTCATCTGGCAAGGCAGTGGGCTCCGAGTCAACTGGTATGACCGCGGGCACTGGGTCAGACATTGGATCGTCTGACTGGACAGCGGGTATCGGGTCACCAGGCATCAAGTCATTTGGCTTGACAGCGAGCACCGCGTCATCTGGCAAGGCAGTGGGTTCCGAGTCAACTGGCATGACCGCGGGCACTGGGGCAGACATTGAATCGTCTGGCTGGACAGCGGGCATCGGGTCACCAGGCATCAGGTCATTTGGCTCGACAGCGGGCACCGCGTCATCTGGCAAGGCAGTGGGCTCCGAGTCAACAGGCACGACAGTGGGCACCGGGTCATCAGGTACCGGATTGTCTGGCTCGACAGCGGGCATCGGGTCACCAGGTATGACAGCGGGCACTGGGTCACCAGGCATCAGGTCATTTGGCTTGCCAGCGGGCACCGCGTCATCTGGCAAGGCAGTGGGCACCGGGTCACCAGGCATTGGATCGTTTGGCTCAACAGCGGGCATCGGGTCACCAGGTATGACAGCGGGCACTGGGTCATAAGGCATCAGGTCATTTGGCTCGCCAGCGGGCACCGCGTCATCTGGCAAGGCAGTGGGCACCGAGTCACCAGGTACGACAGCGGGCTCTGAGTCAATTGGCACGACAGCGGGCACCGGATCAGGTACCGGATCATCTGGATCAACAGCGGGCATCGAGTCAACTGGCCTAATAGGATCGTCAGGCTGGATCAGTTCATCATGCTGGGTAGAGGCATCAGGCTGAATGCCGACGTCCGGCTGAGTAGAGGCTTCAGGCCGAGTAGAGGCTTCAGGCCGAGTAGAGGCTTCAGGCCGAGTAGAGGCTTCAGGCCGAGTAGAGGCTTCAGGCCGAGTAGAGGCATCAGGCCGAGTAGAGGCATCAGGCCGAGTAGAGGCATCAGGCCGAGTAGAGGCTTCAGGCTGAAGAGAGGCATCAGGCCGAGTAGAGGCTTCAGGCCGAGTAGAGGCTTCAGGCTGAAGAGAGGCATCAGGCTGAAGAGAGGCATCAGGCTGAGTAGAGGATTCAGGCTGAGTAGAGGCTTCAGGCTGAGTAGAGGCTTCAGGCTGAGTAGAGGCTTCAGGCTGAACCACGGAAGGCAGGTTCACCGGTTTGGATACTGGCAGGATGGTATTGGTTGGAAAGAATTTTCGCTTTTTTCTGGTTTTAACTACTGGAGCACTGCAAGTAAACGCAGGTCTGCAAACGAATGGAGCAGCTGGAGACAGAGAAGAACTGGAGGATGGAACAGGAGAGGGAGCAGTTGCTACAGAGGGCTTTTTTACAGGGTTAAAGGCAGGATAGGTGCAGCGAGTGGGAACAGGGTACTGACATGCGGTAGATAGCCAAGTATACTGGGCTGTAACTGGAGGAGCTGTTGGGAATACAGGAGTAGAGTTAGAAGCAGGACTGGGTTTTTGTAAGCTGACTGAGGCTGGGTGCAACAAGTCTGTCCATGTCTGCAGTAGGGGTTGAACAAAGCTGAGCTTACACAAAGCCTGTCTGACCAAAGACTGCACTGCGTTTATACAATCTCTTAGTGTCTGTGGTGAACATGTGGAATAACGCTCCAGAAAGTAACCCACATCATCCTCTAATAACCACACCAGGGACTCTACCTGGTCTGCACTAAATGGTGGCAAAAATTCATCCCTGCATTCGGGGGTACCAGATAAAACCAACTCAGCACAAACCTCAATCAAAGGCTGCACCTCAGAGAACTCTGTGCCCTGATCTACTAGAACATGAGCGAGCCGTATACATTCTAGTAGTTGATCCCGGGTATACTCCTTCAGAGTTTGATAAGCATACTCCCTGTCATCAAACACTAGCAGATATAAATACGCAACCTCATCCAGATCCATCCTTCCCAGCAACAAGCCAAGATGGCTTCCCTGTGCAGCCACTTCTGGTCAGGATTGGCCTTGGTGTAATGTCAGGGCTCCCAGGTATGACCAGAGGTGTGTGACTGAAGCAGGGAAACGCAGACTTCAGATATGTGATAAACAATATAATTTATTAACACTAACCATACAAACATAAACGCAGTGCAATACTAAACATAATACAGTGCAAACAAACCCAACCAACCACCCACAGATAACAGTACATACAAGCAAGCGTCGTCAGGCAGGCCGGGTCAATATCAATTGGGCAGGTAGGTACAGGGGGAGCAAGCGGAGAATGGTCGGGGTCACAGGCCAGGATCAGAGCAGGAGAAGTCAGCAGCAGTTCAGATCAGGCAGGGTCAGCAAAAGAACAGAAACAGGATGCAGGACAGATACAGGGCCCAGGACAAACACAACACCAAGGCAGAGTCTGTGGGTCTGGCCATCCCTTAAATGCCCCAGCATAATCAGTTCCAGGTGTTAGCTGGCTGCAAAGTTGAGTCTCTGATTGCTGGGAGCATCCGCTGGCCAGCCCTGGTACTGCAGATCAAAAGGCAGGTGAGTCCCACCATTGCTGGCCAGTCCATTCCTGACACTAGCTGCAAAGCAATGACCACCATCAGGTTTTCAAAGGGCGTAAATTCCTAATTTCACTTCCTCAGTGCCTATCACAGTTTCAGAGGCCCTGAAATGCCTGTATAGCACAACCCCCCTGTAGCAATCGTGCACAAAGAGATGGATGCGAACCTCTATTTTGGCAAAGGCCTCCATCTTGTATAATTTTCTTCTCCCAAATCAGTCTCCCTCCTCCAATTTCCCCCCTCCCTCAGGAATGTGGTCTGTGTGTGTATGCTGAGTTCAAAAGGCAACAGGCCCCAGTGGGAGAGCTCCATGGCTATAAATCCCAACCTAGCTGGTGCCCAGATGTCTGTTAGCTTCTCAATCTGGGATATCATAAAGCCATAAATCCAGTCCTTCACTGAGCTTCAAAGAAATTCCAGGTATTCGTAAAATGGACTCACATTTAAAAATCCCCTTTTCCATATAATTTTATATCTGGAGATATGGAAGACTCACATAAAAACCAGGCATATATTCAGACCGGTCACTTTATTACAAGTCGTCTGATATATTACACCCCTGAGCTGGAATCTACAGGAGAGCAGAAAACGATATCTCCTCAACCGTCCCAGCAGGTATGTCATAGTTCATATCTAGACGTTCGGCGGGTGATTCTGCATATTAATCTACTCGTGGATAGAATGTTACAGGTATCCAGGGTAAGTTATTGCCCTGGTATCATCTTGGGAGGGATTTTGGTTCTAGCTTGGGTCTGTGCCCAACACCCTCCCTAAATGAGGCGATTGGCTCTCTGCTTCAAGGAGACACCCTGCTGAGTTCCTAGAAAAGCTGTTATGCTTGGAGCTAAGCTAAGAAAAGAGTTGAAGCTGAAGAAGCTCCCTTTTAACATCCGAACTAACTTTGGGAGATAAGGCCCTTTTGCTCAGAAAACTTGATCTGCTTAACCCAGGACTTTTGGCAAGTACTTTATCTCTCTAAACTTCTTTCTGTTATCTCTTTGCTGTGTTATTGCTCTCTGTATATTTATATATATATATTGGCTACATCTTTTTCTGTAAATATTTTATTGCACCCTTTTGACCTTTTAGTAATAAATCTTACTTTCTGAAAGTGTTGAACTGTTCTGTGAGCTCTTTAATGCAAACTAAGAAGCTCTGTCTCTGAAGAGCGCTACTGTGTATGTTTAAACCTCTATATACCCTGCCTGCGGTGACAGTGGTATACAGATGATTATTCAACATCATAGTGTTATTACTGATATTGCCGAGTTTCCTCTTTCTCTGTACAAAAGGAGGTGGTGGCAGTGTGAAGGGTTAATTGCGTAATTAACCTGACCCAGTAACAATCGCTGCCAGGCTGCAGATACACAGATTGTGGTCCATTAGCTGGAAAATCTTTGTGCAGGGTGCAGCGGGGCGTGGTTTTAGATTGGCTAGTCCTTTGGTCACGAGTTTGGTGAGGAGGGCTGGGGTCTGACGCCGCGATCGTCACACCCCCACCCCCCAAATGAACCCTTATCGGAAAGTAGACATCCTAAGCTATTTCCTGAGAGGAATGTTGAATCCATGGAAGATTTTATATTTTTCCACAAGTTTTTGGAAAATGACAAAAGAGAAATTTTTTTTTTTTTACACAGTGATGTCATGAAATATTGCTCACACATGCCATGGGTTTATGTGGAATTACACCCCAAAATACATACTGCGGATTCTCCTGAGTATGGGGATACTATATGCGTGAGACTTTTTGGGAGTCTAGCTGGGTACAGGGCCCGAAAAACAGTAACCACCATTAGGCTTTCAAATGGCATAATTTCCTCATTTCCTCCACCCATGTGAAAGAGGACCTAATGACACTCATCACTTTAACCTCCCTAACGGTATTCCCGAGTGTAGCTCGGGGTAAAATTTCTATACCAAAAGCGGTAACCCCGAGCTACACTCGGGCTTACCATGCGGCGCTGCATAGGGAGTCCCTGCAGCACTTACCTTGTCCTTCGCTCCCGCGATGTGTCCCCTGCAGCGTCCCCGGCCATCTCCTCCGGCTGATGCCGGCATCCGGCTCCTGTGTTCCGGTCCCTGTGACGTCGGGACGTACGGGCGCTGGAGGCGGCGGGAAATTTGAAAATTTAAAAAAAAATTCATTTTTTTTTTAAACGATTTTACATAGTAAAACATTGCTGTTTTAACCCATTTTGTCACATACACCTCACATACATTTTGTCCCTAGTGCTTTGTCCTGTCCCGTCTTCATTTTGAATGTTCTTTCTGCCTGGAAACTGAGAAACGTCCATGGCGTCCAAAAAGTGTCCCTTTAGGTCAAAAGCGGTTTTAGATCAGCTAGAGAACAGCGATAGTAAATTGGAACCACTTGCAGAATTGAGTGATAATGATTCGTGGAGAAATTCGTCATCAGACACTGAAAACAATTTTGCGACTTTGCTCAGCAATGTGCGAACTTGGCGCTATATTTCAAATTTCATTGTTTTTGGTTTGATTATATTATTGAATTAAATGTATTATTATTATATTATTATTTTTTATGATTATTTATTAAATTATAATTTATGATTTTGTGTTTCAAATTTTATCATACCCGGGATGTTTAATAGACTCTTGTTGGGACAGATTTCAGTGAGTTATTCCTAAATATTACAGCCTACAATAAAAAAACTACATATTTCCATGCAAAATAATGGTACCGCTTTCAGCACCAAAAATCTGAAATAATCATACCGCTAGGGAGGTTAAGGCTACATGCAAACTGCAGCTCACAAATGCCTGTTTTACAGGTGTCTGAGGTTTTTTTTCTCCTGCCTCTAAATGTTAACCTTTGTGTCCATGCACACATAGGCATTTACAGGTGTTTAGAGGCAAAAAATAAATCACGTGTTCAAGACAGGAGCATTTTGGTAGAAAAAAAACCAAACACATGTAAACACATCTAAATGCCCTTAAGCGCTAGGCTTGTTTAGTGCTTGAGATTTAATTCATTTCAATGGCCAGAATAAATTGATATTCTGGCCAATTCCCAAACACTTAATGCATCTAAATGTGTTTGCAAAAACATGACTTTGGCACTTTTTTTTTTTATTTAGCCAGGAGAAAAGCGTTTAGAATAGGTAGGCAAAGGAGCCTGAGAGAACCGGGATGTAACTGACTAAACAAGGGCCCATTCACATCATATGCAATGAGCTATGGGCAGTGTGGGCCAATGCAGTCTCAACCCATAGACAAGGTAATGTGCCTTATGTCCCATTAGTAAGGTCACACTGATGCACTGCATTGAGGTGCACTAAAAGAAAAATAGGACAGGATGTCTTTCTATGTAGTGCACTGCATATAACTGAATGAAATGTTATTTTAAAACAATTCAATAAAGTTAAAAAAAAAAAGATCAACAGCATGGTGCATTGTATCAATGCAATACAAAGCACACCAGCGGGCACATGTTATTCAGAGTATAATATGCCCCCACAAGTGTGAATGAGCCCCAATACAAAATAGGAAAGATGCACTCAAGCTGTGTTGGTGGAGTACAGAATGACTGAATGCCATCCTCATGCCACATGTGCTGCTGTGTGTGCTATGGCCACATGTCCTCCCCATTCATCTACACTGACACTCCTGCAGCTTCTTGTCCTATCATCTCACTGCTGTTGTCATGCCTGGTCACAGAACATGCTCAATTCTATCCATTCTAATCAATGTTATGGATCAGAGAAAGATCTCTCTTACCTGCAGTGAAATGGAGGACACTCCCTTCTTGGAGGGAACAGGAGGTGCAACTAACAGGAAGTTCCCTCCAGAAACCAGTCACTAAGGTTCCCCCTTCCACTTTCAGTGCAACTATGTCCCCCCTCTCTAAAGACAGAATAGTAGTTGCAAGGTGTGATCACTCAGAAATGTATCAGGATTGTATTTATTTTTTTGGGGGGGTTGTCCATTTATTTACATACTTTACAAACTATTTTACAGGTATGCAGCCTGCTATACATGTGTCCTAAAACATCCAGAAAACCAGAGTGATAAATGACATGAAAGGGAGAGGTACTGTGATGTAGGCGATGACAAAGGAAATCACATTAAAGTAGAACTATAGGCAAAACTTTTTTTTTTTTCATTTTGGATAAAAGAAGACAGTTCTAACACAGTTTTTTGCCATCTGCAGAGATTTTCCTTCACTTCCTGTCCAATAGCCAAGCAAGAAGTGAGAGGAAATCCCTACAAATTAACCACTTGTCCTCCAGACAATTTACCCCCCTTCCTGACCAGGCCTTTTGTTTTGCGATACAGCACTGCATTATTTGAACTGACAATTGTGTGGTCATGCAATGCTGTACATAAATTACATTTTTTTTTTTATCACAAATAGTGCTTTCTTTTGGTGGTATTTGATCACCTGTACGTTTTTTATTTTTTGCACTATAAACAAAAAAAGACCGACAATTTTGGAAAAAAAAACAATATTTTTGACTTTGTGCTATAAAACATATCCAATAAAAAAATGTAAAAAGTCAAATTTCTTCAGAAATTTAGGCCAAAATGTATTTTGCTACACGTGTTTGCTAAAAAAATCCCAATAATTGTATATTAATTGGTTTAAGTGAAAGTTATAGCGTCTACAAATGGAGGTATATATACTGGATTTTTTTTTTAAATATATATATACTAGTAATGGTGGCAATCAGCAACTTATAGTTGGACTGCAGCAGGCATTCTGCCACTGGGGGGGGGGGAACTGACTGTCCCCAGTGACACTAATACAGTGATCAGTACTAATAAAAAGCACTGACACTGTACTAATGACACTGGGCAGGAAGGGGTTAACATCTGGGGCAATCAAAGGGTTAACTGTGTGCTTTGTGTGTTTCACATTGTGTGCTGTGTTGTGTTTTACTAGGGAGACGTGCTGCTTTGTATCTCTGCTGTGCAGAAAGATACAAAGCAGCATGTCCATGCTGACAGGAGAGAGAAATGTGTTGTTTATACACAGATCTCTCCCCTCTCAGCCCTGATGATCCCGAGTTGTGACATGGTGGTTGACACCCCCAGCACCCCCTACCTGGAATTACAAATCGCATATATATATATGCATACGAGGGAGAGGTGCAGCGCTAGCTGAACAGATATACACTTATATACTTAATAAATATACACTGATATAAAGTGCTATTAAAGTGCAAAACGGTGACTAAATGACAAATATAGTCCGTAGCGTGCTCAAAAATCCAAGAGAGTCCTTAAAGAGCTCCAATCCCTGGATTCGTGGATGAGGTGATAAAGATAAGAATTGCGCACTCACCAGATACGCAATTCAAGTGCGCATTTAAAGCTGATAATTCCAGGGTCCTCATATGGATCTGGTCAGATCTGGTCACAAAAGCCTCTCGCCACCTGGTAGTGTTATCCACACATGGAAGAAAGGGGCCGCTCTGCAGATGTAAAGGACTCCCACCAGGAGAGCCCCAAGAACAAAGGAGGCCAGATAGTGTGATACCTTATACACAAGGGGTGTTTTATTCCCAAAGACACATAGTATACAGGCAGAGGCAGGGAAGATACTGACCATACATAGGATAATAAATGGCCGCCGGGGCCCTCGTGGCGCCGGTCGGCGTGACGTCACACCGCTTGTAGCCGCTCCCTAGGGAGCGGCTACAAGCGGTGTGACGTCACGCCGACCGGCGCCACGAGGGCCCCGGCGGCCATTTATTATCCTATGTATGGTCAGTATCTTCCCTGCCTCTGCCTGTATACTATGTGTCTTTGGGAATAAAACACCCCTTGTGTATAAGGTATCACACTATCTGGCCTCCTTTGTTCTTGGGGCTCTCCTGGTGGGAGTCCTTTACATCTGCAGAGCGGCCCCTTTCTTCCATGTGTGGATAACACTACCAGGTGGCGAGAGGCTTTTGTGACCAGATCTGACCAGATCCATATGAGGACCCTGGAATTATCAGCTTTAAATGCGCACTTGAATTGCGTATCTGGTGAGTGCGCAATTCTTATCTTTATCACCTCATCCACGAATCCAGGGATTGGAGCTCTTTAAGGACTCTCTTGGATTTTTGAGCACGCTACGGACTATATTTGTCATTTAGTCACCGTTTTGCACTTTAATAGCACTTTATATCAGTGTATATTTATTAAGTATATAAGTGTATATCTGTTCAGCTAGCGCTGCACCTCTCCCTCGTATGCATTTCTTATTATGAAGGTTTATATGGTACCTTTTGGTGTTCAGCTGCTTTCTTCTTATTTATTCATTTTATTCACTAATTGATTTTATTAGTTGTTTGAAGCGCTCACTTATTCTGAGATTTACTGCATATATATATATGCACACTATAAGCAATCAAATTGTGTAAAAAAAATAAAATAAAATACTGATCACTTCCCCAAAGTAGTACAATGTCACTATAGTAACATTATACTATTTTGGTCATAGTGTAATATGAAAAAAAACTCTTAAAAAAAGAGAAAAGAATTAGTAAAAAATAAAGGAAAATATTTGAAAAAATTAAAAAAAATTATCCTTTTCTTTTTCGTACTGTCACCAGTCAGTGTCCCTGATCACTGCCACACCAGTTATATGCTGACGCTGTACTGCACTGGTGGCAATATATTAACAAAAAATTGTGAAAATATTTTTTTTAATTTTCTGAAAAATTATGACAAAAAATTACAACTTCAAAAAACTTACCATGCCTCTTATGAAGTATGTCGGACTGTCTACTTTGCAAAAAGGGGTCATTTGGGGGATGTCTGCACTGTTATGACATTTTTGGGCCTCAAGAAATTAGATTTGCTGTCATTACTTCAGGATTGATCAATTTTCAGATATATCTCATAGTTTGTGAACTCTATAACTTTCCTACAGACTAAATAATAAATACTGATTTGGATTATTTTCACCAAAGACATGTAGCAGAATACATCTTGACCTAAATTTATGAAGAACAATTATTTATTTGCAAACTTTCGGTCTTTTTTAGTTAATTTAGCAAAAAATAAAAACCCCAGTGGTGATTAACCATTCAATACCGGGCAATTTTACTCCTGCCTGCCCAGGCCTTTTTTCAGGTTTCAGTGCTCTCACACTTTGAATGACAATTGCGCGGTCATACAACATTGTACCCAAACTAAAATTTTATCATTTTCTTCACACAGCTAGAACTTTCTTTTGGTGGTATTTAATCATCGCTGGGGTTTTTATTTTTTGCTAAATTAACAAAAAAAGACCGAAAATTAAAAAAAAAAAACACGTTTTTCTTTGTTTCTGTTATAAATGTTTGCAAATAAATAATTGTTCTTCATAAAATTTAGGCCGAGATGTATTCTGCTACATGTCTTTGGTGAAAATAACCCAAATTAGGATGTATTTTTTAGTTTGTAGGAAGGTTATAGAGTTCACAAACTATGTTATAGATCTGAATATTGATCAATCCTGAAGTACTGACAGCCAATCTAATTTCTTGAGGTCCAAGAATGTCAGAATAGTACAGATATCCCCCAAATGACCCCTTTTTGCAAAGTAGACAGTCTGACATACTTCATAAGAGGCATGGCGAGTTTTTTGAAGTTGTATTTTTTTTGTCATAATTTTTTGGAAAATGAAAAAATAAAAAAATTATTTTCATAATTTTTTTTTACATACTGTCACCAGTGCAGTACAGCGTCATCATATAACTGGCATGGCGGTGATCAGGAAAACTGACTGGTGACAGTGTGAAAAAAATATATATATATATATTTTTTTTATTATTTTAAATTTTTTACTACTTTTTTTTTTTTTTTTCTTTTTTTACTATGTCCAAAGTAGTACAATGTTACCATAGTAACATTGTACTACTTTGGGGAAGTGATCAATATTTTTGTTTTTACACGATTTGCTTATAGCAAAGAATTACTTTGCTATAAGCAAGCATTTACGTGAATAACATTGACTCATTCAGAGTTTTTTTTTTTTTGTGCTTAGCTGTGATTTGGCCACAGCTAATCACATGACATGTGCATGTGATTGGCTGTGACCATTCACAGCTAGACACTAGTATACAATGGATGGCATGAATGAAGCCATCCATTGTATACAACTGTCATGTGACCTGCTGTGATTGGTCACATCAGGTCACATGGTACCGGCAACGGGGGCTGGTTCTCAGATCTGTCATTGGCCGTGTCTGAGGTACACAGCCGGTGACAGATCGCGCCGCTGCACGGCTCTGCAAGCACGCGAACTGCGCATGTGCGGGAGGACGCCATATGGCATCCTCCCGGAAAGCTAGTACATTTTTCAGGACGCCATACGGCTATTGGACGGGCGTCAAATGGTTAAATACCACCAAAAGAAAGCTCTAGTTGTGTGAACAAAATGATAAAATTTTAGTTTGGGTACAGTGTTACATGACTGCGCAATTGTCATTCAAAGTGTGAGAGCGCTGAAATCTGAAAATTGGCCTGGGCAGGATTGGGGAAAAAGTGCCCGGTTTTAAAGTAGTGAGGAAAAAAAGTGGGGAAAACTCACCAGAAAGAACACGAACATGTCAAAAACATGCATGTTAAAAATGCATCTGGCACGCATCCGAACTGCTTTACTATGGTGTGAACTGACCCTAAAGCTCCTCCCTCCTGAATGCACTTTTGATGGGTTTTTTTCAGCACTCCTCTTCTAATATGCCTGTAAACGCACATGTGTGTATGAACACATAAGCTAACCTAGAGGTGTTTTAAGGCTTAAAAAAAAAAAAAAAATGCCTGTAAAAACAGTTTTTTAAGCCCTAGCTTCTGAATGACTAAAGGCCAAGATTATTCTTCACATGCATCATTCAGGGCCAATATGTAAACATCATTGCTTAGATTACCCACTTGCCCTCCAGAGGATTTACCCCCCTTCCTGACCAGGCCATTTTTTTGCGATACGGCACTGCATTACTTTAACTGACAATTGCGCGGTCATGCAATGCTGTACCCAAATGAAATTTACGTCCTTTTTTTCCCATGAATAGAGCTTTCATTCGGTGGTATTTGATCCCCTGTGTGTTTTTTTATTTTTTGCGCTATAAAAAAAAACAAGACCGACATTTTTGAGAAAAAAACATTATTTTTGACTTGTTGCTATTAAACATGTCCAGTAAAAACATTTAAAAAATCTAATTTCGTCATAAATGTAGACAAAAATGTATTCTGTTACATGTCTTTGCTAAAAAAAAACCCAATACGTGTAAATTAATTGGTTTATGTAAAAGTTATTGCGTTTAAAAATGGCGGTATATATACTGGGATTTTTTTTTTACTTTTACTAGTAATGGAGGAGATCAGCGACTTACTACAGCGGGCATTCTGGCACTGGGGGGAACTGACTTGGTGTCACTGGGGATGTCAGTGACACCAACACAGTGATCAATGCTAATAAAAAGCACTGACACTGTACTAATGGCACTGGGCAGGAAGGGGTTAACATGTGGGACAATCAAAGGGCTAACTGTGTGCTGTTTTGCTGTGTGTGTGTTTTTAACTGTAAGCACACTGCTATGCATGGCTCTACCTAGTGATTGACAGCCACGAATAGCAAATGCAAAATCACGTATATATACGTGATTTTGCGCACCCCTGCCACCCTGTAGCAGTATATTTGCTATAGGGCAGCGGGAAAGCAGTTAAGGCCCCTTTCAAATGGGTAGACTGATAAGGTCCGCCTGTCAGATTTACAGGCGGACCTGATCGGGCCATCCATTGCCATTTACAACTGCTTGAATCCAATCCCCTAAAAACAGACAGATGGGAGATCTGTTTTTTTATTCGTCTAGCAGATCAGATGGCAGTCGGGCGTAAATAGACAGGCAGCCTGTTTACATCCAACCACCCATAGAGGAAAGAAGGTTGTATCTGTGTCCGATCTGCATAAGTGTAGCAGACAATGATATGTCATCCTCCTGCTCAGCGGGGATTAGCAGATAGATCCTCTGCTGAGCGGGCGGATCCGCTGGCGGAGTGTCCCTGTGTGAAATGGGTCTTACAGCAGCTGCAGTGGCCAATGCGCTGTGTTTGTATTGTAGACATGTAAACATTAGCATGAACATTTATATGCGTATATTTAAAATATAGTTCAAATACAGTCCTGGGTGCAGTTGGCATTTTTTTTTTTACTTCTGGAAGCGTGTAATGTAATGCTACCAGGTGCAGCTGAGTTCCATTTGAGGGATTTTTTACACCCATGTGATGAACAGTCCCATATGGTGAAACTCCAAAGAGAAATTAAAGTGTGTCTAAACCCAAACACAAAAATATTAAATATTAAAGCTTACTGGTTCTTAGATGAAGTGGCTGAATTAGTTTGAACATTTTCAAAAACTGTAGAAAATATGTTGATCCTGCCTGTAACACCCTTCTAGTTAGCTAGGAGAAGCTCTAGCTTCAATTGTTAGACAGGGGCTGAACAGCAGCCCAGGTGCAACAGTAGGAGGGAGGTTAAATTTGTGTCAGAGCTGAGAGGCTCTTCAGGCCAGCCCCTCTGGAATTTCCCCCTGCTCTAGAACTTTGGAGAAAGGTATAGAAGCAGTGGGTGGATCTGAGGAGTGTCTGGCTTGTACTCTTAAGGGATTCTGGCCAATCCCCAACAGGAGGCTTGGCAAGGAGCCAGGACAACCCATAAAAGTGGGAGAGCCTGCTAAGCAGGAGGTAAGAGTTTGGGTGGGAGATGGAGAAATAGGCAGAAGTTCAAGAGACTGGGAAGGGGCCCAGATGGGAGAGGGGCTCACCTACAGGCGGAAAAGTTGGACATGAAGAAAGCTTGCACCCTCACCGGCCCCATGAGAGAGGACCACCTGAGCTGCAGAGGAGGAGAGAAGGCCTGGTAGCAGCCACTGAATCAATAGCACTGGTCTACAAGGAAAAAAGCCTCGGAAGTTAAAGTAGCTAAATGTTTTCAGAATTGGGTCACTAATAAAGGAAAATTATGTCCTGAGTATTCATTGGCTCCAGTTTCCAAGATACAGCATCAGGTCAAAATTGCATCAAAATAATTCAAAATTAGGAAAGGGATGTGCGATTACACTCCATAACTTTTATGCAAAATGTGATATAGCAATGAGAAAGGTGCCACACCAATCATTATACATGTTTGCATATTCCACGGTCCACTTCTTTCTTGAGATCTCTTTTGCAAAAATAACAGTCGCTACTATGATTGGTGGGTTCCTGCCACACCATTGGGACTGCGGACGGCATGGACTTTTTCTTCTTCTTTAGCCAATGAAGTAGATAAGTTGCACATGTAATGCAACAATATTAAGGGGCCCAACTCTTGTCCTGATTTCCTATTTTGCATCCAAAATATAGGTGGTATGTCTCTTTTACCACTGCATCATACTGCACTTTTGAGAGGAAAAAGTAACATCACCACAAATGTAGCAGAAGTTATCTGCATTGTTTACACAGTTTTGAGGCATCTTGGCTTCTGAGGGAAAATATCGGACAACTGGTCCTTGGAAATGTTAGGCAATGACACTTTCACAAGCCACTGTATGATGCGTAGATCTGACCAAGACAAATATACCTTGCAATAAAAGAGCAATAAATCACAGTTAAGTAATAAGCCTTAGTTTCAGAGAGAAGATACATTTATACACTTCCATGTGGTACCATTTTCATTGTTCTACCGTAATTTGTCGAGAAGTTACGAGGCATCATGATCATCAGACACCTCCCTCCCTTGTAGGCAAATATACTTGCCTGTGTATAAATGTTTATTGTGAAATTTATTGTGAAATTTATTGTGAAATTTATCTTGAAAACTTTAGCCAACCAGCACCTTTATCATCTGTTTTCTAAATCATCTAATCAAAATATGTAAGAATTAGCACATTTTATCTTGCAGGTCAATAATTTCCCAAAATTTGTAGACCAGCATAGCAACACAGGAGAGTGACAAGCGAGTAAACCTACACCCCCTGGGCCAGATAGGGGAAGGAGCACTCTGGTGGGAACCCAGATTAGCAAACCTGCTCAGACTGTTTTTCTTTTAAGGTGGCAGAACTGGATCCCCTGTCCAGGGATTTCCTTCAGGCAGCCAGATTGAGGAACATCTGGGGTCTGGAGAGGTATACTGGGAGATACTGGCTAGCTCTCCAACAGACACTGTGTTGCAGTAGACTTGAAAATAGTTCCAGGAAGTTGTCCTCAGTTCATTGTTTCCAATGGGCAACCCATATATCCCTTTTCCCATCCAAGTTGATATCCCCATAATAAAAACAAGCTTAAGGACTGATTTTTGACTCCTGGATGCAAGTCGTTGTGGAAATGTGTGTTGCCTGGCTGTGCAGGATTATAGGGAGACCCAAAACTTCATAAACTCCTAAGGGGGTAGTGCTACATGCCTAAAATGCAGTGTCCTTACCACTTCCTGTGAACTGAAAAAAAAACAAAAACATCCTTATCTTTCTTGTGCTACTATTCCCATCAATCTACCAGATGAGAAAAGGCAGACATGTTTGAAGTCCAACCTGCATGACAACTCTGACTGCCTCTATGGGTACTGTGAAGAAATGAGTGTAGACATAAAAGAACATGCAATGTTTTATTTGCAGGAATAGCAGATAAAAATAAAGTGGGAAAAGCCTGAAAAAAGAAAACAAATGCAGCTACCACATCTAAGGACTAGAAAGGTTTAGGCCTCATGTACAATGGATGTTTTTAACGCTGCTCTTAGGGGCATCTGGCATTTTTTTTCTGTCTATAAATAACCCTTCATGTTAGCCTATGTGGCATTTATAGGAGTTTGCAGGCAGAAAAAACCCACACCCAATACTTGACATGTGTAAACGCGTCTAAACACACGTTAACAGTAGGTGCATTCAGCACTTGAGCATTAATTCATTTCAGTGGCCATAATACATTATTATTATGTCCAATTAAATAAATTAACGGCTAAATGCTTGACATGTCTAAACGCGTTACACACTTTTACAAGCGTCAAGCTTTTTTCTGGGCGTATATCCAGTATGCATGCTTAATATACAAATGTTTGTTTTTGAGTTTAGATACCCTTCAAAGTCTGAACATAAATGAATTATTTAGCACTCCTCTATAACAGGGCTGTCCAGGTAGCAGGTAGCAGGTCTGCAGCTGCATGCAGTCCCCAGGCCTCTTTTGCAGCCCACAGCTATAAAGGAGCTGACCAAAGGGGATGTTTGTCTCAGACATCTCCTACTTTTAATCTTTCTCCTTCTTTGCAGGTCTGTGAGCTGGGGAGAACAGAGCACTTTCATCCACTAAACTGCTGTTCTACAACTGTATCCTGTTCAGCATGCTTCCAGCAGCACAGCGCTTCTGAGTTCATATCAGCAGCTGAGGTAATACACGGCACAGCAATGAACACTCCATATCCCAAAGAGCAACATTATCAGGAAAAGGTTTCTGTAGAGTTGTCACTCTGTTGGGCAGCTATAATGCAGACTGTTTTATGTGGCTGACAGCACTCCTGCTTCCCCAGCTTGTAGACCCTCAAGGAGCCAGGGGATGAGAACTGCAGAGGGGCCATAAAGATTGTAGGGAGGTGCAGTATGTTTTCTCCACTGCAGAGCAGTGCAGAGGGAGAGGAAGGCAAGAGGAAGATAGTTCCTCTATGGCTTCCTAAGTCACTGGGACAGAAATCTGGTTGGATGCTGGCCACCCATGTGACTCCTAAGGCCATATTAGGTGTGACAGAGACTATTTAAGACCTTGGCTCCTGGATTTGGCACACCTAAGGTCACCCATTTGTCAGGGACAGTTTTAGTGGTAGGGATACATTCCAGATGAGTAGGAAAATCTTAGGGCTCTACGCTCTTTTGGACACCTTCCCCTTTAGGCTCGGACTGGTCAGGCCACATTCCACCCCTCCCAACAGATGCTGTCAGTTCAGGTGAAACCTGCTCCGCTATATGCTGTTGGCATCTCTGAGTGATCCTGGTTGGACTTCCACTGGGCTTGTTTTGAACTGTTTTGCCTTTACATGAATACAAGTTCCATTATGTGCACCTGAACTAAGTGTGTATGATTGTTGCCACCACATCACCCTAAACCCACCCACAGTTGGTGATAGTTGGCAGGATATATCACTTCTTGCAGCGGGTGTGGAAGTAGGAGCGGGCTCCATCATGGCACTGTTAAGATCAGCCTTGACCCTGGTACCTAAGTTCAGTGGCTTCAATATGCCACTGGTGGAATTAGAGAGCGCTGCGTGCCTGTACCAGGTTCCCGACCGGGGGATCGTGGAGCTAACCGTTAACTCCTTGGAGGATGATGCCCGACAAATGGTGATGGCTCTGCCAGAGGAGTACCGGGTGTTGATAAAAAAACTTTAAAAATAAGAGAGGCAGAAACCTGGAACCCAGGTGGGTGCGTACCCCCTATCCAGTGGAAGGGCAGCCCCTCCCTCCAACTCCAGTGTATGATGTAATATTGGAAGGGCCTAATCCCATTAAGATACATCTTCACCATAACCTTCTGAGGTCATTAGTGCTCAGTGGTGATTGCTCTGCCAAGCCAGCTGGAGACTGAGAGCCCTTAAACTCTGTGGATATCCCACCAATACAGGAGGTTCCTGAGGAATGGTACCTGCCCCTGCTCCTACTGGAACCTCTGGCTCCTGACACTTCAGAGGTAAGAATCCCCAGCATCACGAGCATGTACAGTCCAGCTATCCAAGAGAGTACCACAGACTGTCTTGGGCCTGGGCAAAGAGGGTGTGGGAAATTCAGATAGCCCTCACCCTCCTGTGGCCCCAGAACCACAACTAGAAGATAGTTACTGGCAATCACCCTTTACAGTCCAACCACAGGCAGCTTTTTGTAAGAAACTCTGATTATGTTGCTTGAACTTTTCCCTGTTGTGCCTTAACCATGTTCATTGTATGGTTATGCTGTGCTTTCCTATGTTGTGATGATAAGGACAGCATCTGTCAAAGAGGGAAGGTGTAGGCAGGTGCAGTCTGTATTCTTCGGTGCAGATGGTGCTCACCCGCAGAGAGAGAGAGAGAGGAAGGCAAGAAGAATGTGGTTCCTTTATGTGAATCACTGGGACAGCAATCTGGTTGGATGCTGGCCACCCATGTCTCACTGGTAGCCATTTTAGGTGTGACAGAGTCTATTTAAGACCCTGGATCCTGGGTTTGGCATACTTTCAGCGTGTGGGTGGTGTAGGGACAGGTCACCCATCTCTCAGGGAGAGTATTAGTGGTAGGAATAGGTTCCAAATCAGTAGGTAGAGCCTACATGTAGTCTCATGCTCTGTTGACATTGTAATATCATGGTGGCTATCCACCTGCTTCTATTGCCACCACTCATCACAACACCACTGGGAGTGCTGGTCAGTGTATAGATAAATAAGGTGCACTTTTTGGTGACATCAAAGTTCAACCACTCAAGTTTTCTGGCAACTAAGCTTCTTGCTGGTTAGTTGTGAGAGTTGATTTAAGCAGCCCTTACCTTCAGCTTTAGATCCCTGCCCCAACCTCAGATTACAGAAATCAGTCCTAGGATTTGTAGCTTTGGCAGACATTTGTACTTCGCACCCATAAAACATTCAACTACAGCATAAGACAATATATATAAGATAACTCCTTCTGTAAGTGCAAAAAATGACAAAAATTCTCATTACCTCTATCTGCATAGTGCATGAAAACCACAAAGACCTCCCAGTAAAAGCTCTATTTAACACAAGGAATTGTATTGACCTAAATCTACGGCAGTTGGAAAGTGGTAGCACCAAAACATAATACTTATAGCATAACTTTTTTCTTTAATTTGTTTGTGTGGCAGCTTCTGAACAACTGATAGTAGATCCAGGTAACCAGCTGAACAGGGAAAGGTAACAGAGTTTCCCTGTGTAGTCACAAGACTCTATAGATTTAGTGACATGTATCTCTCCTTTCTTCCGTCATTACTCTGATGGCCATTGAATGGTGGTAACAGTCAATGGCAGCAGAGTAAAAAAAAAAACAGCATACTACCTTTAATAATACATTTGGAATTATATTAATCATTATGGTAATTTGTTGGTCAGAACAAGAAAGAATATAGCATCTATATGTGCCTTAGGGCACAACAGAAACAGATATAAGTGTTACTTCCATTGTCAAAGCATGTGGGAGCTAAACATGATTGCAATCAAATGCTTCTAAATAACTAAAATCTGTTGAACCAGTAAAACATTGTAAACATGTTTGAACAGGCAGGAAAATATCTGCTGTTTGATATCTTTAAGCTATCTTCTCTTGTTAGATATTTACCAGTTAAATACAAGTTGCATAATATTTGTCTTATTAATTAAAGCTATGTGCATGTATGCTTACAACTCTCTGTCTGACCATGCATAATCTATATGTTCAGCTTATGAAACTGGCACTTCAGGGATCAGCAGTAAATTTACATTGTATTGATCTTTATTTTTGGCTTCAGCTCCACACTTTGGACTCTCTGGGTACAGACTACCTGTAGAACAGGTTATCAAACATTATGTTTAGGATGATTTAGACACAGACCAATTAGGGAACAGGTCATTCAGTTGTGGCTCAGGGCAACCAGACACAAAACAATATAACTGAATTCATCTATTTCTGGCCAGTGGCCCCAATTTTTCCACCCATACAGGGCTTTTCACAACCAGGTAACCCACCTTGTCACTTTGGTTTCACACAGGATCTGTAGATAGTTAGTTACAAAATAACTTTAGGAACACAAACTGATGGAAACTTTCGTCCGCAGGTTAAGCAGGAGAACAAATAATGAGCATTGAATTGAAAATGAAGTGTCTATAGTACTAGTGAGTTACATTTCCTTCTCAAACGGTTGAGGAAAGTGGAAAGACAGTACTGGACCCGTAGGTACACTCCACTGGTATTAATATCTTAAGGTATTAATGTTGGTGTAAATGATCTGGTTCCTGGCTTCTACACCTCAGAGGATCTCCACAGTCTCCCTGGCTTGTAGTGTAATGTAAGAAAAGTTGAAATTGAATCACCACACCACTGCTAGGAGGTCCAGATACAGCTTTATTCCAATAAAGGTCAGGGGTTTAATTTGAGAAGTAGCCAACATGTTTTGGGGGTCCAAGTGCCCCTTTTATCAAGGCTGATGCCTTGTTGCCAGTCAAGCCCTGATGAAGGAGGCATTTAGACTCCCGAAACGCATTGGCTACTTCTCAAATTATACCACTGACCTTTAATGGAATAAAGTTATATCCAGACCTCTTAGCAGTGGTGTGGTACTTCAATTTCAAATTTTCTTACATTTCCATCTCAGTCTGTGGACCACTCACTCTCTCCGTATATTTCTTTCTAATTGATTGTTATAACAAACTAAATTTAGGTAGGCAACATTTGCTGGCTGTTTTTTTTAGCACTGGTTATACTGAAGCATGGTTATACTCTACTGTATATCAGAATCTCAGTCACCACAAAGCTTAAATCTGCCTCAGTACACCAGCTTAAAAAATATGTAAACCCATAATTTCGCATTCCTTATATGTGCCTGCTGTACCATTTACTTACATAAAAAATATTTCTCTTTGTATTGCTTTCTTTGTGTGAAATCCCTGGTGTACATGTCAGTCCATCTGCTTTCCTATTAAAAACAGGCCACACTAAGCAGGAGAACACACCATGATCAGTTCTCTAGCTGTGCTGGGAACTCTGTTCACTCTCCTCCAATGATCAGAGTTGTCCTGACACACGCCCTCCCCACACAGCTTTTCACTGGGAAGTTCAGTGTGCTGCTGTTTCTCCTTCCCCAGCTCCTATGCAGCTGAGAACGGAAGGAAAATGATCACTTATAAAAAAGGGGAAAAAAAGGTATGTATTGTATTTTTTTTCTATCTATACACAAATGTTTTGCCTTTCATTTCTATTTTAAACTTTTACAAGCTGAAGGTTTACAATCACTTTAAAGGTTGTATCTATAATTCTGATATGTTTCTCTGGTGACGGTTTGGCTTGAACATGATGTTCCTTGCTTAAAACCCAGCTTATTCCCTAATATTTTTATTTATGTGGCTATGACTGAGATTGGAGCTCAGTTTCCACTGTTCAGCTGCCCTTACCTTGATTCTTGAACATGTTTTACTGCTGCATGCCCTAACCACTGGCCTTTGCATACAACAACTCTGCCTTATGATTTGGTACGTCATTTGGAACTGTCTGTACTGTCAGCCAGATACCGGCCAGGCATAAGGGCAGAACTGGCGAGACAAAGTCGCACTCATACCATACTCAGCTGTGGTAAAGATATGTCAATTTTAAAGCCTGCACCATGATGAGTGCCTTCTGCTATTTATTATTATTATACAGGATTTATATAGCACCAACAGTTTGTGTAGCGCTTTACAATATAAGGGAGACAGTACAATTACAATAAATTTTAGTACAGAAGGAATGTATTTGATGGGGCTCTAAGAGTATCTTCCTTTACCTGTTGCATCTATATAGATATAGCGCTACTCCCGTAGGAGCTGCAAAAATACTATTTAGGTCTTCCCCGAAAGCTTTGCCCACAGCCAGGCACATAGGCTCATTCACACATTTCTTCAATGAACAGTCTAGGGGTGATGTTTTTATTATTTTTATTTTTGAAGAACTTGGATAGGATTGAGGGAATTATGTGGGATACTCAAAGAAACAAGAACTATATACAACTGAGGATTTTAGGTATTTTTTCAGATAAGCTATGACAAAGTCCGTGCTTGAAACAAACAGTAGACTTCAGCTTTAAGGCAGCAGTATTAGTAATAGTAGCAAACTAGAGCAGAGCCCTAGTAGGAGATTAAGTGGACAAAGCTCTTTGGAACACCAGCTGGTGTCCTCTTTAGCTAGACCTGTAGCTGACTCCCTAGCACCAGAGGGGTTTTAGCAGCACAAAGTCTCTAACATCCTTTAGAGGTGTCTGCACTCACAAGGCCCAAGAACAGCTGGTTGCCTTCCTCCGTGATACCAGATCAGATAGTAAGTAGACTGCCCCTCGGTCAGCTTTAGCAGAACTCGTGTATCAGCATTCCGGCCCTCAGGTCACCTACCTGTGACCTACAGCTGTAGATTCAGCATCATTTCCTGGAACGGCAGCATGCTCTTTCCAGACTGCAACAACCCTATACAGGAAAGACCCAGAGCCCAGTGTGCGCGCCGAATATATACAGTTACCCAGCATGCCTTCAGAGTCTCTCTCTCTGGGATAGGCTGGGTCTGTGTTCATGCTGCACGGCCCCATACCTATTATCCAGAAGCTTCTCAAGCTTTGTGGATGCAGAGGGAGCTATCAGCCTGGCTGCAGCTGATCACACTGAACAGACCTAACTAGCAGCACACAGCAGCACTGATTACAGTGTGCAAGTTATGCTTTTACCTAACAATTATAACCACACTGACTACAGTGTGACAACTACATTTACCTATCAAAACATACACTAAATCTTATCTATCTAAACCTAGCACATCTAGGTGGGTGCTACATACACTTTAGGTGTCTTACAGTATCCGTCTTTTGCTTTAACTTTAATGTACAATCCTTTCCTGGGGAACTTGCTTCTCTAGGTTCCCTTAAATGCTGATCATATATCTGAAGGCATTTTGGCACTAGCAGAAAGGGAGGATTATATTCCAGATCGGTCGATCTTCCCACTCAGCACAGATTGAATAACCAAATGCCTAGGCCTTCAATGGCCAGTCAGAAGGGATATTGGAGTAACATTTTCTCCAGAAAGCTAAGCATTTCAATAGTTTTATAATTCATATACCTGCAGTCCTGTGCATTTACACACACTTGTTAAACTATGTTATGCCAAGAGTTAAAGTGGAACTAAACCTAACATTTTAAAAACTGCAGTAGGCAGCTCTTTATTGCAGAAGATAAATGCTCTCTTCTGCAATATTACACACTTACCTGCCTGCTCGCAGACTTCTAATGAATGTACATGTAAGCTGTGTACCGGGGTGGGCTCCCCAGGATACAGTGAAGTCACGAACGAGGAAAGCAACCCCAACACCAGCTTTTGTCACAACAGAATTTTACTTAGATGTGGCAAATAAACAAAACCACAAATGCTGAAATATACAATAAATTTACATACACTCAGCCCAAAGGCTGAGACCCTTGTGCTGCACAGCACGGCGCCTTCTGATGGATGAAGGTAGAAAGTATAGTAATTTACCTACTGGCGGCCACAACTAAGCTGCCACATCTTACCTGTTATTACCCTAAAAGAACAAGAATCAGTGTATGGGTGTATGGTATGGGCTAGCCTGCGGTGCAGCACAACAGCTTACAATCTTACACAAATCTACAGTATTCCCCCCTCCCATAACTGGTCCTGTAGCACGTGCCTGAGTATTCCTTCTGAGCAAAACGCCAGTCTGGCTTGAGTTTGTAGGATTTTATCAGCTCTCCAATGTGAAATGTCTCTTTAAGTTGTGGAGTCCTTTCAATGATCAGTAACAACACTTGTGGCCTGACACAAACAGAGACCCTAACTAACTAACTATAGGACTGTCTCAGTCCTATAGGTGCCAACACTGAAATGAGGTGCGTGCACAATCTTACCGACCCGGGTCTGCTTTGCATCCGCTGGTGACTCTGAACAGAACAAATGTCTCTTCAATGTGCATGCGATATCACAGTATATATATTGCTTAGTTCCTCAGCTTCCCATCAGCTTCCTGGCAGCAATCTTCCTTTCTTTGAACAGGGTTAGCATCTTGAACACCATCAGCTTCACTCAACTGAATTTCTGATTATGGAGGGCTGTCCTCACATCTGGATGGCATCGGATTCTCAGATCACACAGCCCCCCTTCTCTCTCTCAAGCATGGCTGCTCTCCTCTCCTTTTCCTGTTCACTCTCCACGTGTGAAACCCCACTCCTTCATGAATATAGAAATGTCTATGCAGCCTGAGGCTGTGTTAGAAAAACAGTGACATCTTGTGGCTAAACTGCAGAATGTCAGTCAGAACTTTTTTAATTTACTTCAATCAGTGTTCAAACAATGAAAACTGTTTCCCCATCTCACATACAGCTCAGCATGCATTCCTAACACGCTTTGGCTGTGCTGGAATGACTGTCTGCTGTGCGCATGCATTGGATGCTGTCACTCCCCACTGGCCAATTAAGAAATCTGGCACCTGGGGAGAAGATGACAGCAGCTGGCGAGAGACTTAATCATCGTATCGATGGAACTTGGAGGTAAATATTTTTCAGGGTTTATTACCGCTTTAAATTGTATTACATCAAGGCAACCTATTCAAAAAATAAGCAACACAAAGTATCAGAAAATGCACCTATATGCGGGGACTCAGACAGGGTACCCACACCTAGAGAAACCATTCTTTTGGTGCACTATATTATCCTGTCTTATTCGGGTCAGGTTACCAGTATCAATCATAAACAGTTCAATGGCACTAGTATAAGGCAATGCAAGAGCTGTATTCCCACAGTGTTATCAATCTGATGGCAAAGCTGGAGAGGTGGCGTTAAATGATGTACCAAGACGGCTCTGAATTTACTGTATGAGGAAACTTCATACTAGGCTCACTCTTCTCATCAGAAACCTTTCCCTCCTTATTTTCTTTCCCCAACCAGCAGGTACATGTCTCTGACCTACTACTCGCTCCAGGTGTGCCCAAATGACATGGGTCACCCTATTTTAAAGGTCCCTCAACAACAAGATGGCCACCTCAGATCTCGAGATATTTCAGTGCACAATCAGAAAACTGTCTTCCCTGAGAAGACTGATGGAGTCCAAAAGAGAACAATTCTCTTAACAAACCCCTATCTACCTGTAACTATGGCAATTCCAGAACCTCCAGCACTGAATGTATATAATAGTATGGGGAGCTGAGGTCTATTAATGCTGGATACTGGGGGATCTATTGTTGCATGGTGGTATATTGTTCCTGGGGATGTCTGTTTAGGATCTACTACTGATGGAGGGGTCTAATGTTTCTGGTTGCTGGAGAGTTTGTTGATGCTGGCTTCAGGGAATTCTGTTCCTGCTGCTGGAGTCTATTCTTTCTAGGTGGTATTTTGATGCGGGGGTCCATTATTGCTGGGGGGGTCTATTGTTGCTAGTGGAATCTATTGTTGCTGGAGGAGGATCTCTTGCTGCTGGCTGAAAGAGATCCATTTTACTGCTTTTCTTGTTGTCATGAACAAATTCCATACAAATTACTTAGCACCACAAAATGATACTTGGCTATGTATTCTCTAAAGGGCTGGTACTGGGAGATGGGTAGGGGGTGAAACCAAGGGACAGTGCTCGCAGGCGGGTAGGGGGCCAAGAAGTGACTCAGAAGGGGAGAGTTCCTGCACCTATTTTCTGAGAAAAAAAGCCCTGTGCACAGGTATGGTATGCCACCTACAGGCTGGAGAGACACCTGTACTTGCCTACACACCTGCACTATATATTGTGATTTAGCTCACCACAATGCACAGTAGTGCAATACGCTACAATGCAATCATGTATGAGGTTCACATTGGGTTGCCATTCAAAATGTGTGTTACTGTTCATTACCATGAGGTGCACTAATGCACGCATCAAAGCACACATTTACCATAACGCATAGGTGTGAAGCTAGCCATACTGTTTATTCACACTAGAAAAACTGCTACACCTGAGCATAGGTCTGTTTTCATATCTTCCGATATACAGTAACTGCTCAATGTATATTCAAAGAATTGTTCTGTTGTTTGCAAAAAATTAATAATATGTTGCTTGGTGCTGATATTTAACAGTTTAACTTAACAACGTGATAAAGGCTGACCACGTATCCAGTCAATGTTTCTGTTCATGCACCCTGCAGTCCAACCAGTTTTTCATTTTTTTCACTTGTATTTGTTTTAATTTCTTAAATCCATATAAACGTGCATTTCTCACAACAGGAACACTTTTCTCATCTATGCTTTTCATTAAAAATGGAAAATAAAATGTGCTATGTTAACATTTACTGTTTAATATAATTAACATATAGTGCATTGTACAGTTTTATTTCTTGGAGCTAAAATAATACATGATGTAATATCAAATATAAATTGAGCTTAAACTTTCTGCAAACTGAATATATTAATCCAGTAGTATCGCTGAATGCAAAATCAGATGAGGTTAACATATACCTTTTTATGGGTCTTTAAATTTGTTTTTCATTTGCTCCAGTTTCAGCAAAATAATCTTTTTGTTCAGAACAGCAACGGATTAACAAAAAGGCATGTTTTTCTTAAATGATCAATTTGGGGACATGGGGAGTGAATCCTAAAGGATCAGTCCATTCCAAAACTGATATTTTGGTTGCTAGAGCATTAAAGAAATTGTAAACCTGTATTTAAAAAAACAAACAAACATACGCCTGCTCTATGTAATGGCTTTGCACAGAACAGCCCAGATCCTCCTCTTCTGGGGTCCCCCCTTGGTGCTCCTGGCCTCTCCCCCTCCACTGAGTACCCCCAAAGCAAGCCGCTTGTTATGGGGGGGCACTCTTTTCCATAAGACACACAGAGCATGGCTCGGCCCCATCCCCTGATCCCTCTTCACTGGCTGTGATTGACAGCACCTGCTGTGTCTGAGCCAATGAGGAGGGAGAGAGTGGAGAGCACCTGCTCTCGGACACAGTGCTGGATCAAGATCGGGCTCATGTAAGCGTAACGGGGAATGGGGGGGACTGATGGGATCCTGTGGCACAGAATGGTGTTTTACCTTAGTGCAGAGAATGCAAACTACGATAAAAAAAGAGCCTTTAGAACCACTTTAAGGTACAGTGTTCAGCATAAATGGGTACACTCCAACAGAATTGTCAGAAAACCTTTATTTTCTTTCAGAATCAACATTTTCTATGGGACACTATACTACAAAATACTCCCACAAATGCGGGCCATTGATTGCAAACAGGATTTGTCAGTTTGTGCACACGAAAAAGTATTTTTCCTAACAAATAAATTCAATACCATGTTGCAAAAATGAATACACCCCAATAAAAGTCTTAATCCTCATGCACACTCGATGTTTTGATAACGCTGGTAACGTTAGCTGTGTAAAGTAACCATTTTTTAGTGTTTTTGCATTAGCGTTTAGCTGCGTTTTCCCACGTTTGCGTTTTTAGTGTTTTTTTACCAAAATAAAAATTTTTTTTGGTTCCAGAAAAGTATAAAAATGCCGGTTTGCAGCATTTTACCGCATTTTTCAACGTTAGCGCGTTTTTACAGCTAAAAAACTCCTCTAGAAACCCACTAGTTCCCAGCCAAAAAACATCCCAGCCAAAAAATGTTGATTACAGTCTATGTGTGCATTGTCACATAGGATAACATGCTGGGGGGTTTACTAGCTGTAGAAAAGAAACCTCAAAAGCCAAAAACAGCAGCTGTAAAAATGTCAAGTGTGCATGAGGACTTAGAGCAAAGCTAAATGTTCGACAACAAAATCCTAATTAACAAGAATTCAACTACAGGTGAGTCTAATTATTCATTAAACAGGTGTCCAGCAGACAGTTGATTTTAAAAGGGTGTTACTTAACAAAACAAATCCTTCCCATTTTATGCTGTCAGCAATGGCACCAGATGGAAGAGAAATGTCACAAGACCTGAAAGAAAGATCAACAAAAGAAAGATGAAGTCTTCAAGAAGATCAGCAAAGCTTTACTTGTCAGTCAGAATACTGTAGCAAAAGTGATACAAAAATTTAACAAAGATGGAACTGCAGCCATCTCAGAGAGATGATCAGGCCACCCATGGAAGGAAACACCTCGACAGGAGCATCTTCTGATGAGAAGGGTTGAAGAAAATCACCATGCAAGTTCACTGCAGTTAGCTAAAGAAATAGAAAGCCAAACTGGTGATTGTTTCCCATGACACAATACGGTGTACACTTTAGAGGAATGGTATGCATGGATGTCGTCCACAAAGGAAGCCTCTCCTAAAGCCCATGCACAAAAAAGCCCACCTAGAATTTGCCAGGGCCCATGCTGAAAAAGAAGAATACTACTGGGACTCTGTACTCTGGAGTGATGAGATCAAGATAAATGTTTTTGGAACTGATGGCTTCAAAACTGTATGGTGTAACAAAAGTGAGTACAAAGAAAAGTGCATGGTGCCTACAATAAAAAAATGGTGGTGGCAGTGTCCTTTTGTGGGGCTGCATTAAGTGCTGCTGGTGTTGGGGAGCTGCAATCCATTGATGGTATCATGAATTCACAGATGTGCTGCTCTATATTGGAAGAGAAGATGCTACCATCACTCCATGCCCTTGGATGTCATGCACTTTTTCAACATGACAATAATCCAAAACACACATCTATGGCTATTATTGCATTTATGAAGAACAGGGTGAAAGTGATTCAGTGGCCAAGTATGTCTCCTGAGCTGAACCCAATCAAACACCTATGGGGAATTCTGAAGAGACAAGTTGAGCATCACTCTCCATCCAGCATCCAGGCTCTAAAAGAGGTCGTTCTTGAAGATTGGAAAAAGATAGATGTTGCAATATGTCGCCAACTTGTTCATTCCATGCCTTGGTGCTGTCCTTACAAATCATGGAGGTCATACAAAATACCAGATGTAGTAGTTTTTATTGTGGGATGTATTCATTTTTGTATCAACTAATTTGAGTAAAACCGAAGATTTTGTAATCTAAGTTATATTATTAACCCTACTTTTAATGTAACGAACTAAACAAATGTTCTATAAAACTCAGTTTTGTCAGAATTTTGGAAACTTTTTTTGTGTTCAATTGAGATATTGATTAAAATCTTACTTTTCAAAAGGGGTGTACTCATTTATGCTGAGCACTGTATATCTAAAGCCAAACCTTTTTTCATTTTTGATAGAGTAGGAAATGGTTGAACCCATTTTAGTTTTTTCTTGCCATCTGTGTTCTCTTTCTGGGATTTCTCTTCACTTCCTGTCTTGCAAATCTCTCCAAATTGAAGGAAATGCCCTGTTAGACAGTTGTCACAGGAACATGTGTCTCCATTAGAATATTCCCCTTCTATACATGTTCTGGTGACAGCTCAAAATTTTGAATTTTCCCTCACTTTCAGTAGCAGTGACAATAGTCACTAGGACAAATAAAGAAAGACAAGCCTTCTAATGGGGAAACGGACAATAAAAAGAGGTTCTAAATCTTCACCACTCCAGAAAAGAAGTTCTCTGTGCCAAAACCAGCATTAACTGCTTCAACCCCCCTCCTAAACTCAGAGACTCTAAGCAGATGTTAATATAATCAGCTCAAAACAACCTGATGCTGAAGACTCTTGAGTTGAGTCACCTATTGTTTGGTCCTCCTGGAGGTTCATACGTGATGGTAATAGTCTGGTGTCAACTTGACCTCTTTACCTAATTAGTGTGGGAAGTTTATCCCAATGTGTAATATTTGTTTTTATTGTTCATGTGGGGACTGCCCCTAATTCTGAAGTGTATAAAAACCTGTATTTCTGTTCAATAAACGGTTCCAGTTTTGTACCTAAGCTAGTGTTGCATTGTCTTGGGTGTGATGGCCAGCTATAATTCCTTGGTCCTGTTTCCCAGTGACAAGGAAGCCATTCTCTGATGGAAGCACCCAGGTCTTGGGTGCCAGGTGGTCTGTCACAGATACATTTTTAAACTCAGCCAATTAGAGGAAACTTTGTATTCATTCATAGCACTCAGCCCAACACAATTTGTTTCTCGTAGTGGGACCGTAAGTCCCTGTCCAGCATTGTATAATGTATGTAGGAGTTCATACAGCACACACAGCATCTGTTAGTGAAGTAAGTAGTTCATTTGGACCAACTTCGTCTAATTAAACTTCACTAAAACATGGAGATCAGCTTTATGTTCAGGGAGCATGTCAACAGTCATAGCATGACACAAATATGTGTAATCTAATAATTTTATGTAAATGAAAAATAAATAAGATTTCTTAGCATGAAAAATACAGCTCTGTGGGATCATTTCCAATGTCTATCTTCACCTGGATGGGGCTAACAATATAGTATGGTCACACCAACAATTATGTAGAAATTCTGCTTTATCCTAGATAGAAAAACTTCCAATATGGTGAGAGTTAAACATTTAGAGATCACCTTTTAGTACTCTGGCAAATTCTGAACAGTGAAGGGACCAAGGTTCAAGTTTAAATTCCACTTAACGTTCAAACATTAAATTCTGGGAAAAAAAGGCATATTATTGATCTTCGCTGAGTTATAATACAGTGCAAGGTTGTATAACTCTGCTGTAGTGGATTCTCTCCATGTGCTCATGTCTTTATCTATAAAATCCTGCAATAGAGCTTCTGTAAAGAATAATGCTTCTTCCTTGTTTTGCTTGTTACCCATATGTCTTTTCTAGTTTTTATTTAATTAGAGTGTCCTATAGCAGTCTTCGGGTACAAAGAAGTAATTAATGTATTTTCTCTTTAATAACTGAGGAAATACTGAGAGT
The DNA here is from genome assembly GCF_062004578.1 of Staurois parvus. Taxonomy (NCBI): domain Eukaryota; kingdom Metazoa; phylum Chordata; class Amphibia; order Anura; family Ranidae; genus Staurois; species Staurois parvus. The sequence goes on from NW_028319098.1 coordinate 7,015,734, forward strand.
TCATTCTTTCATGCATACTAGTTAACATTTTATACATAGTACTGAAGAATATTGAAGAGGGCTGAAGAAAATATTGAAAATTGTGTGTTTATGTAGAAGGAATATGAATATCATGGTGTGATAATTTTACTAAGTTGGTGTTAAATGCAGTTTATTTAATTCAAAGCAGAGCTAAAAACACTAAAAGCACTTTGATTAAAATGTTAGCCCACCTTAAAAGCTTTAAGTCCTGCAGCCCCAGAAATTGTGTGGAACAGCCTGCTTGTTGAATTTTATTAAGGGGCATGGAAAACGCGCATGTGCACTATATCATCGGCCCTGGCATTATGGAGGTGTCAAGAAAGTAATGTACGTGTATGTGCCAGTATGATGTCACTTTCTTTCTGTTGTCTCGTGATAGCTGTCATTGACATGAATGGTCATTGTACTAACCCATATTGCCTTTGTGCGGGATTCTGTGTGATGTCATCTGTGGGCAGGCAAATATGGTGCTGGATTTCAAAAAGAAGGGCTGTGCATGGCTTGTGGTGTTTTTATTGAAAACTCCCATAATACCATGGACGTTGTGACTATAGGTAATCATGTATGCTCATATATGCTGATTAAAAATTAATTTTTATGGATTTACTTCCATTTTAAAGTCATAAAAATAGATACATCAGGTATAGGCACATTGTACTAAAAACCTGAATTTTCATATTACTGTGCAGTTTAAAGTGATTCTAAAGCTATTTTGTTCTTTAAAATAATAAACATGTTTTACTTACATGTAATGGTTTTTCACAGAGAAGCCCTGATCCTCCTCTTCTCAGGTCTCCTTCTGGCACTCCTGGCTCCTCCCCCCTTTCAAGTGCCTCCATAGCAAGCTGCTTGCTCCACTGATACACAGAGCATGGCTCAGCCCCACCCCTCACTCTTTCCTCCCTGGTTTTGATTGACAGCAGCAGGAGCCAATGGCTCCTGCTGCTGCCTCTGTGTCCAATGAGAGGAAAGAGAGAGACACTGCTCTTGTGCACATTGCTGGATCAGCCTCAGGTAAGTATGAGGGTGTTGCATGCAGAAGGTTTCTTTTTTACCGTAATGCCCAATGTACGCTCTGTAATCTAAAATACCTAGTCAGAGTACTACAAGTGTGGGTGATGCATGTAATGAGGGATGTGGTAGTTATTTATAATTTAGAGCATTTCCACTGTGAAAAATATATTTTTATTTGATTTTCATATGCATTCAATTATAACATATGATGGTATAGAACCAGGACTTTTTTCAGAGAATAAGTGCAGGAACTCCCTCCTTCTGAGTAACCCTTATCTCTGCCCCCTACCCACCTCCAAATATTGTCCCTTGGTTCCACTCCCTACCCATCTTCCAGTACCACCTCTCTTAAACAATACAGACCTAAGTATCATTTTATGGTGCTAAGGAATTTGTATGGAATTTGTTAATGATAACAAAAAGCTAATAAAAAAGCAGTGAAATAGATCCCTTGCAGCCAACAACAGTAGACCCCCCTGTGACGGACGCGGGATCGCTGCCACCAATATGCGACGATCCCATGATCGCTGTCACCAATATGTGACGACCGCGGCGTCAGACCCCAGCCCTTCTCACTAAACTCGTGACCAAAGGACTAGCCAATCTAAAACCGCGATGTCACGTGCGTAACAATGCCACACCCAGCTGCACCCTGCACAACAATTTTCCAGCTAATTGGATCACAATCTATGTACTGGCAGCCTGAGCGATTGTTACTGGGTCAGGTTAATTACTCAATTAACCCTTCACACTGCCACCACCTCCTTTTTGTACAGAAAAAGAGGAAACTCGGCTATATCAGCAATAACACTATAATGATTGAGATAATCGTCTGCATAACACGGTCACCACAGGTCGGTTATACAGAGGGTTAAACAAACACAGTAGCGCTCTTTTTAGAGGCAGGAATACGTAAATTGCAATTAAGAGCTATAGAAACAGTTCAACACTTTCAAAGGGAAAGACTTATTACTGAAAGTCAAAAAGGGGTGCAATAAAAATATTTACAGAAAAAAGATGTAACCAATATATATACAGTATAAATATACAGAGAACAACAGCACAGCAAAGAGATAACAGAGAGAGGTTAAAGAAAGGGTTAAAGCACTTGCCAAAGTCCTGGGTTAGCAGATCAAGTTTCAGAGCAAAATGGTATGGGTCTCCCCAGGTGGTATTGATGTTAAATGGGAGAATTCTTCAACTTAGCTCTCTTAGGCCTGACAGTCCATTTTGTAGTTCCCTAGCAGGGGGTGTCTCTGAAGTCAAGGATCAATGCCCCATCTAGGGAGGGATCACTGGGCGGAGGCCTAAACTATAGCCAAAATCTCTCATAACTCATATTTTGCTCATAACTTTTCCTATGCACAAGTGACATTCCACCCACGGGTAGATTATTATGCAGCTGCCACTGAGGAGCGGGTAAATATGAAATATGAAATACATATTTGAATGGTCCATGAGATCTACTTTTCTGCTTTCCTATGTATTCCAGTCAGGGAGTGTGACCTACCAAACTGTTTGTCTCCTCGTGGCCAATATGAAGATATGCCTGGTTTTTATGTAAGTCTTTTATACTCTAAGATATGAGACATAGGGGAAAAGTGGATTTTTAAAAAGGTTATCTGGTTTCCTGCTTCTCTGGAATGCCTTGAACTCCTGGGAAGGCTGCGCTATATTTTTACGAGGTGCTAAATTGCACAGCTCTGGTAGACAACCCGGCATTTCGCTCAGAAATGTTTTATAGCTCTGGGGTTCCCTGCTGTGCTCTGGCCTGTGACACTTTTTAACACACAGGCCACATGTCAATGTGTATGAACAGAGAGCAAGGGGGGGGAGAATGAGGGGACAAAATGGAGATTTCTTAACAAAATGGAGGCTGCGTCCTTCACTGTGTGCACGCTTGTTACACTCTCCCTCCCCTAGAAACAGCAGATCTACCCAGCAACAATACCCTCTGGCAGCAAGAATATATCTCCCAGCAGACAGCATCAACAAACCCTCCAGCAGCCAACAAAAATAGACCATCCCTCAACAGTAGATCCCTCTCAGCAATTAATGCCCCCCCCAGAACCATAAGACCACCCTAGATACAATAGATTCCCCACCAGCAGCAATAGAACACCCCCCCAGCAATAACAGACCCCTGTGAAAAAATATATCTCCTTCAGCATCAATAGACCCTCTAGCACACCCAGTACCCCTTGCCATTACATACATTCAATGCAGGAGGTGACGGAACTGCGTTCCCCCACATTCCCACTGAAAAAAAAACCCTGTATAGAACAATACAAAGAAAAGAGTCACAGTACATCTGATCTGTGGAGGTCCCTAAACACGTACCTGGCTCCATGTCACCACTCCAGTTGTGAGTCAGACTGCTGTGATGAGGGAGTGGGGGTATGGCTTACTGGCGCTGTGTGAGTCTATTGATGGTGCATGCACAGATGCTTTATTAGCACTCAGATTTCTGCAGGAGGCACCTGAAGGAGGGAGAAGCTAACAGCATTGGTGGGGGACTGCCAAGATAGGAAGAATGCAACTTTCTGTGCAGGTAAGTATTTTTTTTAAATGTAAGACTTTAGTATCACTTTAAAGTATTTGTGAACATGATGCTACTCAATTCAGTTACAGCAAATAGCATATTTAAGTGTAATCACTAATACATTTGTCAAAAAATTGTTTTTATTTACTTTTATTTGATTTTTTTTCAAATGATAGAAACAATAGAATAAATATATGATTATCTTCTTCTTCTTCTTCTTCTACTTCTTCTTCTTCTTTTTATTATTATTAATAATAATAATATTACTATTACTAATAATAATAATATTAATACTACTACTACTAATAATAATAAAAGTTACATGATGTCTATAAATACCATATTTTTCGCTCCATAAGTTGTACTTTTTCCCCCCTAAAAAAGGGGTGAAAATGTCAGTGCGTCTTATGGAGCGAATATGGAGCGGCCGGTCCGGTATTCCCACCGCTGCCGCCATGTCAGAATGTGACAGCTGGGTGCCCACACTAAAGGGAGGTCAACTCCGCAGAAGTGGGAGCGTGTACCTGTCAAATTCAGGTACCCACTCACCCTCCCTCCCCAAAGATCCGCAGTCTCTGGTTATCCCCTGTACTGTCCGCAGTCTCTGGTCATCCCCTGTACTGTCTGCAGTCTCTGGTCATCCCCTGTACTGTCTGCAGTCTCTTGGTCATCTCCTGTACTGTGTCCGCAGTCTCTGGTCATCTCCTGTAGTATGTCCGCAGTCTCTGGTCATCTCCTGTACTATGTCTGCAGTCTCTGGTCATCTCCTGTACTATGTCCGCAGTCTCTGGTCATCTCCTGTACTATGTCCGCAATCTCTGGTCATCCCCTGTACTATGTCTGCAGTCTCCGGTCATCTCCTGTAGTATATCTGCAGCCTCTAGTCATCTCATGTACTGTGTCCGCAATCTCTGGTCATCTCCTCTACTGTGTCCGAAGTCTCTGTTCATCTCCTGTACTATGTCCATAGTTTCTGGTCATCTCCTGTACTATCTCTGCAGTCTCTGTTCATTTCCTGTACTATGACTGCAGTCTCTGTTAATTTCATGTACTATGTCTGCAGTCCATTGGTTCAGAATATTTTTTTCCTTGTTTTCCTCCTCTAAAACCTTTGTGCGTCTTATGGTGAGGTGCGTTTTATGGAGAGAAAAATACGGTACCTTGATTTCCAACTGTCTTTCTGAAGCAGTTTTAAAATCTAGCAATGCAATGAAAGAAAAAGTTATTTGGACCTCAACTTCTTCCCAGTTGTTATCTGTGATAATTCATGCGTACTCTAATCAAGTGTGATTTAGTCAAAGAAAGCATGAACTACCATAAAACAAAACTTATTTATTTTCGGTGGGTTTTTTTTTAAGCTAAACTCCAGGAAAACAGCTTAATATACACATTACATACATAAACCTGCCAAAGTGCTTCTTATTCTTTTCAGCCAGTCTAAAGATCCTGACCCTCCTGCTACAAACACAACCAGGATCTGGATCTCTCTTCAGATTACACTGCAGTAATATAGCATGGGCCAGCATGTGCCCAAGCCTGTGATTGGACATAAGCAAACTGATGAGATTATCCTCTCTGCCCTCTCCTCCTATAAGCATGTTCACATATAGCACTGCGGAGTTCCCAACTGGCTTAGGGTGCTGACCCTCCCTCTTCCATTCTAAATGCTAATTTGCTGTGGCTTACAGAACAATAATTCAAAGGGTACTTTAGGTACTGATGCCAGTTCAGCAAAAAAATTAATTATAACCACTTAAGTTCTAGAAGATTTTACCCCCTTCATGCAATGCTGTACCCACACAAAATTTATATCATATTTTCCACACAAATAGAGCTTTCTTTTGGTGGTATTTGATCAACACAGGGTTTTTTTTATGTTTTTGCAATATAAATGCAAAAAGACTGAACATTTTGAAAAAAAAACAATATTTTTTACTTTCTGCTATAAAACATATCCAATAAAATTTTTAAAAAAATCTTCATAAAGTTTAGCCAAAATATATTCTGCTACATGTCTTTGATACATAAAATCCCCATAAGTGTATATTGATTGGTTTGCATGAAAGTTATAGTTAAAATAATGTGAGAGGGCACCACAACTCAAATTACCTAAAATATATACATAAATAAATAGTCAGCAGCTCCTTTAAGTGTGAAAACACTACAGCAAAAATGAAAAATTAAAAGTAGGCACTAGCCCTTTAAATCAAACCTAGTGATCATAAAAAATCGTGAAACATAAATGCACACCCGAAACCCAAAATAGGAAACATCGTGCATTGCTTTGCCTACAGCAGTCGCCCGTTTGCAGTACATTGCGGGTGGGAAGTGGTTAAAGTATATGTAAGGCAAACTCTTTTTTTTTTTTTTTTAACTTTTGGAAAAATTGGCAAGGGGTTAGAGTACAACTTTAGGCAAATGTTTTTCTTATATTTTGGATAGTGTAAGGAAAGGTTATAACCCTTATCAGTTTTTATTTTTTATTTTTTTGTCATCTGTGTCCCATTGCAGAGATTCCCCTCACTTCCTGTCCCATTGACAAACTAGGAAGTTTCTCCAAAGTGAGGAAATATCTGGTTGTCACCAGTGTCACCAGAACTATTGTCCCCTCTCTTACTTTTCAAAGGCCAGCTAAAAAGTTGGGCTTTTATTTTACTTTCAGTTTCGATGATAAAGGTAAATATGACAAACAGAGAGGGTGAATATCATTAACAGGGGCATATACAGCAATACAAACCTGACAGGCGTTCTAATCCTTCTCCATTCCCTTCAAAACATAAAAAAACCTGGTTTTCCCTTTGGGTATACCTTAAACCCCTGTCATACTTTTATTGCTATCTGTGTCCCCTCTGGGGTGATTCCTTCTCTCTATTTGTCCTGGTGATAGTTGTCACTGAGACAGAAGATGGTGGGAAATACAAGATCTTGAGTTGCCATTGGAACAGGAAGTCTTTCTTTGGGAATGATTGTTCCAAGGGCAGATTTGACAGAGTTCATTTCTGTAACTTTGGAGAGAATTCCTTTAATTTTCTCTTGTGTTGACAAGACAGGAAGTAAAGGAATGGATTCCATCGGTTTTAACTCTTCCCTACTAAATAAAAACAAACAAACAAAAAAAAAAACATAACTGCCTTAAATTGTGTCTTCTTCTGATATCTTTTTGAAATTTAAAATATCATAAATTAGGGAGAGAGAATAGTATTTTTGTGTGTTCAGACATGAATTAGTGAGCATAATATCACTGTCACCTTTATACTATGTGGGGAAATAAAGCTTAAAACAACATAGTGCAGCGCTTAACAAGGTGAAAAAGTCAATAAAGTAATAATCGAGCATCCACAGTGATTCACCGGAGAAATACGAATTCCCACGACATCCACTCTGTCAGATAACAGAAATGCGCACTCACCAGAAACGCATGGAATATGCGCATGTGTGATCATGCATCACAGGCAGTGGGTACATCAGAGGTTAGGCAGCAGGCATCTCCCTCACGGTGGGTCATCACAGACTTTTTAATCTGGTCCAGGGGTCCCCTTAAGGTCAGCCAGGTGTTCCATACAAAAAACCTCCTCCCAGGATGGCAAAGTGCTTTCTCTGTGGGGATGATAGCTCCAAGAAGGAGCCCCAGAAAACAGATGCCAGAGATAGTGTAGTATTTCCAGAAAAGTAATCTTTATTCATATAAACAGGTCCGTGTGCATACTAAACATCTGGTGAAAATAAAGATATGCAGCAGTACTGACCCCAGTAATGATGACCGCCGGGCTTCCTCGTGGCTCCGGCAGGTGGAATGACGTCACGCTCTGCACAGCTCCTCCTTAGGCCTTTCGTGCTACAGGCACATCATCAGATTTTCACCAGATGTTTAGTATGCACACTATGCACACTGACCTGTTTATATGAATAAAGATTACTTTTCTGGAAATACTACACTATCTCTGGCATCTGTTTTCTGGGGCTCCTTCTTGGAGCTATCATCCCCACAGAGAAAGCACTTTGCCATCCTGGGAGGAGGTTTTTTGTATGGAACACCTGGCTGACCTTAAGGGGACCCCTGGACCAGATTAAAAAGTCTGTGATGACCCACCGTGAGGGAGATGCCTGCTGCCTAACCTCTGATGTACCCACTGCCTGTGATGCATGATCACACATGCGCATATTCCATGCGTTTCTGGTGAGTGCGCATTTCTGTTATCTGACAGAGTGGATGTCGTGGGAATTCGTATTTCTCCAGTGAATCACTGTGGATGCTCGATTATTACTTTATTGACTTTTTCACCTTGTTAAGCGCTGCACTATGTTGTTTTAAGATTATATTGATATTTTTGAGGCATTGTGGTTGCCTTAAGTGTTCTAGCTGCTGATATTTATGAGAGCGCTCACTATCTTTTATATTAGGGGAAATAAAGCTGTTTACCCACTTTTCTGCCGTTAATCCTTCTTGGTGATGTGTATCTGATACACTCTTGGTTTTGCCAGCGACTCATGCACCAAATTCAGGTAGTCCTAAAATGTGCCATTTTTACTTTGTGGTTCTATGAATGCGCCAAATTCAAAATAAAATACTCTCAACTCTCTTTTGGTGTAGAGAGTCCCTGACATAGACAATCTTTTTCCAAAGGGTCTTGTGTGCAAAAGTGGTACAACATCCTCTAAATTCAGGCACAGGTTCTAGACGGGTACATGAATTTGGCGCATGCTGCACCACTTTTAGAACACACACGAGCCACCTTTGCAAAATGTGTCTGCATCAGTCTTTATGAATCCCAGGGTATACTTCGGCTGGCTGTGGTAACCTTAAAACATGTTAACATTTGGATGGGCTCATAATGCTCAGGTATAGTAGCTAACAACATACCCATGCTGCAGTGCACCTCTATGAACATATCATGTGGCGCGGTGCGCTAAATTACAAAAATCCATTGAGGCGCATTGACACCTATCCAAAATAAGTGAATAAATGGGTGGCCTTAACGCAGTAGTAGAATAGTAATAGAATGCAACAGTGCAGAAAACTGTAAAGGGGCTGTAAGAGTGGCAACTCCAAAGTTGTTAAAGTGGTTCTAAAGCCTAAACATTTTTTAATGTTTAGGTAAAAGTATCACTCACCTCATCCTGCCAATACTTACCTGAGGCCTCACTCAATCCAGCACTGTGCCCATCTACAGTAGCTCTCTCTGCAGCCATTGGCTCCAGCTGCTGTCAATCAAATCTTGAGACAAGGGGGATGGGGCGGGGCCGAGCCACACTGTCTGCTTCTATGGATGCAGGCAGCATGATTTTGGATCAAGCCCATAGGTGTGACACAAGTGGGAGCAGCTTCCTATGGTGGCACACTGAGAAGAGGAGGAGCCAGGAGCACCTGCAGGAGACCCGAGAAGAGGAGGTTTGGGGACACTCTGTGCAATTCCTAACTTGCAAGGGGTGAATGCTTGTTTATGTCTAGGGGACAGAAAAGCACTTTTACTTACCCAGTCCTCTGCTCACCTGGCAGATGGCACTCCCCCATTCTTCAGTGATGCACTATTCCTTGACCTCTTCACATCCAAATCAGGGCAATGGACCATGCCTCAAACTTTACGTCAGAGGGCAAGTGCTGATAGAGTCTATCAACAATTACTCTGTAATCCCCCCAAAAATTATTTATCCTATTTTCTTCTGGGGTGCATCTTTCAACAGCAGATTGGCAGACCTTTATGTATTCATTTAATTTACCCATTCATAAATGGCACTGGATAAATAGCTGTCAGGCGGCCAATCTGCCTGATGCTCGCTGTGTACCCAGCTGTCATTAGACAACTGGGTACACACAGGCACTCTACCGAGCCAATTTGAGGGGCTGGGTGCCATGTGATCGCTGTGAGTAGTCATCACAGTGATCACATGGTTTTGTTTACAGTGTTGATCCCTCCCCTGCCGCTTACAACAGGGAAGGAGAGAAACTGAGTACTTGTAAACAGGGACAGAATGAATGGATCAGCAGCTGCAGATTCAGTTTCAGTTAAATAAAAATACATACTTGAAAAATGTTTTTTACACTAACATTTAGTACCATTTTAATTCTGTGCATGCAAGCACATGTGTTATAAATAGATCCTATATGCTTTTAAAACAGGCTTTGTTTCCCAAAGTCTTCATCCCAAAATCACAATGTGTGGAATAACACAGAATAGCAATAGAAATTATATATTGTGCATATTATACACTGCTTATTATACACTGCTCTTTTCTTAAACATCGTAGAAAAGCAGCACATGCTTCCTTCCTACATAGCAGTTAAGACAGCATGAAGAAAGATATGCATAGCAAAGCTGAGATATACAGGGACATGCTTTGTCTTCCCTGAATTTTTTATTGCCTGAACTGCAGAGCAATATTAATTCAGCAATATAACACAGAGATCTTCATCTCCAATTACTAAAATACACATTGCACTGCCAAAGCAAGTAAGTCTGTCTGTCTGTCTGTCTGTCTGTCTGTCTAGCTTGTGTCATCTCTCAGCAACTGTTTTTGGTAGCTGTTCTACTGAAACTATCCATTGTCGCTGATTTACTAAAAGAGTAAAACGTGTTCACTCTGCATAGTGATATTTGCAAGAGAATGTTTGCCCTTTAGTGAACAAGGTGATACCAAATTTGCTCTATTTCGGGAACACTGTCATCATGCCCACAGCCCACCCTTACACTTACCTTCTGGTTGGTCCAGCTCAGATCACCCCCACTCTCTGAGCAGTCCCACCTAATTTACACCCAATTTCTGAGTGTTTTCACCCCTGATTATCTGACAGGGGTGGACTGACAACTCATGGGGCCCCCGGGCAATAGGGGAGCATGGGGCCCCTGTGTCCTTGCCCACACTCAAAAAAGCCTATAAAAAAGGTACCAGGGGCATTTCATGGGGCCCCCTACTGACCCCGGGCCCTTGGGCAGTGCCCGAGTGCTCGAATGGCCAGTCCGCCCCTGTTATATGAAAACCACCAACTTGCTGCTGCAATCCCCACCGCTAATACCCTTTTTTGAGTTTCTGCACATACTCAGTAACTCAAATAAGAGTGATACCATGCTCTTGTGACACAACCTGGGACACAGTATCATTGGGAAAAAGGAGAGAGATGCTGGGCTATTCCTGAAAATCTGGGACAATTGGTATCCATGGGTGAAGCTGTGTTGATTTCTCTCATCCAGTGGTGTGCTAGCAAAAATCCTGTATTTTTTAATTTTGTTTGCACAAGATTTGGTATTCTTTGAAAAGTGAATTTACACCTAATTCACTAAAGAAAGTAAAAAACTGTGATAATTCCCTTTGCAAAGTGAACAGCATTTACTATTTTAGCAAATCAGCCACAATGGGGGGAATTTATCAAAACTGGAGCAGTGAGAATCTGTAGCAATTGTGCATGATGGCCAATCAGCTTCTATATTCAGCTTGTTCAGTTAAGGTTTGAAAATGAAAGATAGAAGCTGATTGTTTGCCATGCAAAGCAGCCCCAGAATCTGGCTGCTCCAGTTTTGCTAAATCCCCCTTGCTTTGTTTACTTGGCAAGATACAGTTGTAGAATGCCTGTAAGGGTAGGTATAGGTGAGTGGTACTTCCTCCATGCTTCCCCTCCTCTTTGGGGGCAAAGTCTAGGTCACATAGGGGGCCTACTCCTGGGGTGGGCTTGTCTAGGCTATGCTAGGCACCTTGAACAGGGCCACTGCTGTACACATGGGGTACCTTTACTTTTGCCAGTTGCATCAATGCCTAGGGACAAAGCTGAGACTGCCATCAGGGAATATTCGACCTTAAGGTGGGCCTTTAACATTAGAGATGGCCCTGCACCATGTACACTTACATGATAACTGTCCTCCAGTTACTCTTAGGTCCCTGTGTCAATGTACATTGTGACTGTAACTAGCAATGAGGAGGATCACGCTGAGCTGATATTCACATCCACCTGTCCAGCTTTCTCCACTACCTCTCTCCCAGTAGTGGAAAAGAACCCCACTGTGGACCTAACACATACTCCACATGTGCACTTTAATTAACTCTCAACCTCCTGTACCTCTGCTCAAGATATGGATCTCTGCAGTGCAAGTCTTCTTCCATTGGTATGGGAGGCAGACCCCTAGCAGAAGGAATGCCAACAACATCTTCCTAGCTGCTAGAGGCTACACGCTTAACGAGAGACTGTTTGAAGACAGCACATAGGTGGCAAGAGTAATGGAAGTCAACAGTATATCAAACTCCAGTGTGGTATTGACCCAAGCGGGAGGCTCTATCTGGCGCCTGTTGCTTGCAATACATTCTTTTAATGACTTCAGACCAGGCAAAAGGCAAAGTGTCAACACTTTACATAGAAAAAGTGACAAAAACATTACAGAGTCCAGTAGACATCAACAGTTCACTTGTCCTATGTCCCTAATCAGGCTTGTGTGATGTCCCAGCATACCTGTAGAGGTAGAGTTCCTGTGTGACAGAGTCCGCTGCATGGCAGTTTCCAATTGCTGGTGTCTTCGGGATGTACCCTGGGTTTCAGTAACTCCTCTACATGGCAGCAGGCTCAAGGGTACAGTGCCATAATTGTTATGAGTAAGGCCCAGAGGGGCTGAAACATGTCAATGTTTTGTGCTGGATTTTATACCCCCTGTGTCAGTGGTTCATTAGCAAAGTATGTTCAGCTGCAATACACAGAGGTGCAGGCTCTTTTGACTGAGTGGAATTGAAGTGACTTTCCAAGGCTGTGAGTGGGGCACTTGTGTGAGAATTTACATCACAAGATTTGATTTCCAGGGTTGTAGTGCTGTACTTTGTTATTATACTCACACGGAAAGACTTTCCTCAATAGGCATCCAACATTAACTCAAACCATAGAAATACAGAAAGAAGCGCCAGACCAAAACTGGATGAAAAGAGTCCAAGAAAAGTTTAATTGTTTGTAAATAAGTCATATGAAACACATTTCAAGGAAACACCATTCCCTTTTCATTAGGGCTCAACACAGGATAAAACTTGGATGGACTCAGAAAACAGTAACTTCACAGAACTGTATTAGAATTAGTATTGAACTCATTGCATTGAACTCTGCCTCTATTGCTGCTCAGCAACTGCTGTCATGTAGTTACTCCATGCAAAGGTGTGTCACCACTCCAGTGAGATTTCAGACATTACGTAAAATCCCATATTGCTACACTGCTGGAACATCTTCTTGAGAGATTTCAGGTAATCAGCAAGAAGGAACAAAAGAGGGCACCAGCTAAGTGCAGATTCAAGGGGTTTATTAAAAAGCCAAATGCAAACTCACAGAGATATAAAAGAGCTTATCTGTAGCCATGACACATTGGATGGAAGCTGTCCACCGCTTTTGACAGCAAACAGCTTGTTGTCAGTGAGAAAACCAGGTCCAAATTTCCAGGAAGTGAGGAAAGCCACTGTGGAACACAGGACAGGATGTGATTGCACACCTTGCGCGGGCAGTTTGCTATGGTAATGTGTTTCAGAGCTCCTATTGGCTCCTTTATCAAACAATGAATGGTTTAACCAGTTTATCCTATTATTAACCAATTTATCCTGAATAAAACAAGGTATAATTCACCTGGAAACACTAACTAGTTGCGAGGATATGTACAGTTTTACTAACACATGCCAAAGTTGCAAGACTGTATTCAGCCTTTAACCTCCCTGGCGGTATTCCCGAGTGTAGCTTGGGGTAAAGTTTCAGTACCAAAAGCGGTAACCCCGAGCTACACTCAGGCTTACCATGCGGCGTTGCACAGGGATTCCCTACAGCGCTTACCTTGTCCTTCGCTCCCGCGATGTGTCCCCTGCAGCGTCCCCAGCCATCTCCTCCGGCCGATGCCGGCATCTGGCTTCCGTGTTCCGGTCCCTGTGACGTCGGGACGTACAGGCGCTGGAGGCCGGCGGCAAATTTGAAAATTTAAAAAAAATGAAATTTTTTAAAAAACGATTATTTCATAGCAAAACATTCCTGTATCAAAGCATTTCACATACATTTTGTCCCTACTGCTTTGTCCTGTGCCCTGCCTGCATTTTGACTGTTTTTTCTGCCTGGAAACGTAGAAAAGTCCATGGCGTCCAAAAAGCGTCCCTTTAGGTCAAAATCGGCTTTAGACCGGCTAGAGAACAGCGTTAGTAAATCAGAACTACTTGCAGAATTGATTGATAATTATTCATGGGGGAAATTCGTCATCAGACACTGAAAACGATTTTGCGACTTTGCTCAGTGATGTGAGAACTTGGCGCTATATTTCAAATTTCAGTGTTTTTGGTTTGATTATATTATTGAATTAAATTTATTATTATTATATTATTATTTTTTATGAGTATTTATTAAATTATAATTTATGATTTCGTGTTTCAAGTTTTGTCATATCCGGAATGTTTACTAGACTCTTGTTCGGACAGATTTCAGGGAGTTATTCCTAAATTACAGGCCTACAATAAAAAAAATACATATTTCCATGCAAAAAAATGGTACCGCTTTTGGTACAAAATTCCTGACATAATCATACCGCCAGGGAGGTTAAGGGATGTTTTACCTTCAGGCATGACATGAATGGTATTTTTAACATTTTTTAGTTGCATTGATACATGTTTCCTAGGGCAGTGCTCAGAAATCCATGCCCTTTGTTTAACAATCTCAAGCCCATTAGTCTTAAAAATGTAGATTTTGTTACAAAATGAACAAAGCTGTCAGTAGTGGTAGAAATGTCACTTCTATCTATATCTATGACAGCTTCCTATCTGTCAGTCATTGCTAAGAAAGTGGCACCTGCCATGTCCTTAGCAACCAGTGAAGTCATTCCAGGTCATGTAAACAAAGGCTCGGATAATGTGACATCACTGACCAAGTATGTCCACATTCAAAAAAGCTGTGCACTCAAAAGTCAATGTCACTGTCTCTTATATCCTAGTACAAATGCAAATCAGGTGTAGTATGTTTTGTTAATAACAACTGCAACAGGCGACATGCTCCTCAGTTTTTGGGCTCCTTTTTTAAATTGGCAGTGTATGCATGTGAGATAGGAACCTTAGATTGTGAAGGTACAGTACGGAAAGCATTGCATAAAATTGTTGGTGCTATATAAATACCTGTAATAATAATTGTGGTGCTAATCTAATTATTTGCGGATGGTACTGGAGTCTTATTTGCACTTGAGTCATGTATTATGATTTATAAATAAATATGTTGAACAGGAACTCCAGTGTGATCGCTAATTTTCACTTTATCTAAAAGCTGTAGGCTTCGAAGAACCTTAGACCCCTACACATGCCAGCATCTAGCTGCTGTCCGTGCATTCTGGTATTTTAAAGCACTCGGGAGTCAAAGGTGTAGCGTCCTTTTTATTTGTATGGCAGGCTGTGGCAGGATAGGGCTGAATGCAATATGTACAGATATTGGCTACATACATCGTTATCACCTAGGCGGGGATACAGGAACTGAAACATATAAAAATAAGAACAAAAGTGCATTTTGTTAATTGTTTAAAAAAAAATTAAGAGGGAAGAGAGAGGGGTCAGAACAAAGGAAGAAATGTTCATGGCTGAAAGACCACATTAGGTATGTATATTGGTGTAATAATTCACCACTTTTTGGTTTGGTAGTTTCTTAAAACTTGGATATTTGTTAGTGTTTTCAATTACACTCAAAACTGAACCTTTCAGTCTGTAAGTAAACCCTCTTGCTGTAATTAAAAGACATGTTATTTTAATATGGGGAGTTGTAGAACTAAACTCTCTCAATCACTATTTTTAAACCTTATGCTGCTAGCATTAGTAAATAGATAGTAAGGTATATTTAATTCTATATATTATAAATATATATATATATATATTTTTTTTTTTTGTTTTGTTTTTCATTTCTTCAATTTTTTCCTGGTTTCTGGCCTAGGCCAAAATGATGACTTACGTCCCAGGAGTCTTCATTGGTGATTTTTTTTCAACTGGAGGAAGGGAGGAGGGGCTTTCTCACTTAAGCACAACCTCCTGCCTGCATACCTGAGCTAAAGGCAGATGGATTCCAGGAAGTAAATGTGACATGATTAATTTAGTTGTGGGTGGGGCTGTGGCACCCTAAACATGAACTCCATAACCTTTGCATGCTAATGCCCAACTAAGCAAGTGGAGGTTTCGGTCACTCCAATTTATAAGTGAGCACAACTTTGTGGTACAACACAATCTGTGTTTCATTCACCTCACAGCAACTTCAGGGGACACCACTTAGCCCACTCTCCAGTCTAGCTTTGATGTCACCTCGCACCCAGAGATATGCTCAAGACTTCTGAGGATATTCCTTCCATTCTTCCCCATGACGTACTGGCTGCACATATAGGGGCTCTGTGCCATGAGGCAAGTCCCATGTATAAGCACTAGATGCTAGGGAGGGAGGTTACATTTAGAAACCCCGTCTCTACTGGAGCATTTCATTGTGCCTGCCAAGTCACCCTGTACACTTGTCGGCTGGCATCTTAAGCATAAAATACTCCACTGGTTACTCATGGCAATGGCAATCTGACCTTTCACTTGCAGCATTCATCATCTGTTCACTCTCTGTATTGCTCATCTCCTGATATGAGCCTTGTTCTTTTATATGCCTTTCATGAATGAACTTCAGACCAGGAACTTCAGAGCAGGCATTGGTGACTTTGAGAACATTTTCTTAAACTTCTTGCAGTTACAGAATCAATATCACACAGTCTCTCACAAACTCCTCCTATATATTTATACATTTCTATTCCTTTCTAGACTGCCCAGATCATACCTTTCAGATGGAGAGAATCCTTTCTTAGGATCCCTGCTCTGATTTTCAGTACCCCAACTGGGTACCCTAATAGGGAAGCCACATGCTCAGAGTAGGTCTACATCCTCCCTCAATAATCCACACAGTGTAACTGATGCAAAATTCATTGGTTATTTATTTATCTATCAAAAAATGTTAAAAAGTAAAAAATAATAAAAAGCAGTAAACTAAATCCTTTCACCATCCACAATTAAAACTGACGATTTGCCATTTGCCAATAACACCCAATGCATCCCAACCTGTCTACCAAATAAAGTGAAGTCAATCTCCAAAATGTCCTCATTACTGCTTGAAAAAACTATTCATACAAGTCTAGACAGAAATGCCCATATTAACAGTGGAGAAATAATGGGAGGCCGCATAGTAATGGTATTCAAAGATAGTATGCTAAGCAACAGCTAATGCTTTAAGCGTAAAAAAGTGATAGAGCAGGCCAGGGATATGATGGTGTAGAAATGTCCAGAAACACTCACATGGATGCAAGATAATCACAGATATTGTGTAAATTCACTTGGGACTGATATAGCCATCAAAAAGCTAGTAAAGCATGCAGCATTTCCAAAGTAGACAGAAGCGTACCATCATATTATTATTATTATACAGTATTTATATAGCGCCAAAAGGTTTGCTCAGCGCTGTACATTAAAGTGGGGGGACAGTACAAGAGACAATACAGTAACAAAACAATACACAAGGGGTTTGAGGGCCCTGCTCTTTCGAGCTTACAATCAAGGAGGGAGGGGATAGTGGTGCAGGAGGAAGTGGCTGTAGGGGATGGAGTGGTAGGAGGAGTGGAGGAGATCGGCTGTTAGGTGAGGGTGGGGTAGGCTTCCCTGAAGAGATGGGTTTTCAGGGTGCGCCTAAAGGTGAGGAGGGTAGGTGACAGTCTGATGGATTGGGGTAGTGAGTTCCAGAGGATGGGGGACGTTCTGGAGAAGTCCTGCAGTCGGGCATGGGAGGAGGAGACCAGGGAGCTAGAGAGTAGGAGGTCTTGTGAGGAGCGAAGAGTATGGGTTGGACAAAAACATAGTTGCTGAAAAGTTTTGCCAAGCTACGTAGAACAAGGATGAAATGGCATAGAATAATTAATGTCCACTTAATCCAGGATTGGCATACATGGTATATTCACAACTCACCACTCACGTCTCTCACCCTCCCCTTTGTCCTCTCTCACCCATCCCAAACTCATACTATTCCTTCCCCAAATTCAAAGAGCTCTGTGATTGGAGAAGTTGGATGCTGCCATTCATTCCCCCTTCCTCAATTTACAGAGAGCTTTGCATTCCCGGAAAGTATAGTATGAGTTTCATAAATGGGTGAGAGAGGATGAAAAAGTGGGTGAGGGGTGCCGGTACTTTACACTCGCAGCTGCTGATCTTAAAATCTGCAGTGCCTTAAGGGCACCTGAAGTTTCTAAACGACACAGCAGCCACATGGACATGGGACACACTTCATTAGAGGTCAGTTTTGTCCCTGGTGCCGCATAGCCTCCTTAAAAAAACTAATAAATGACTATAAAGAAGATATATATTATTTACCCAGCATAGAAGCTTTTAACTGTAGTGCTACTTTCAAGCACCCAGCTGAACAGGTACATCATTGGATTGAAATAAATGTGCAGCCTGATGTTGGACAATAGTCACTCCTTTATGGAATTTCACTAAAAAAGTAGACTTTCATATATAGAAATTTAGAAATAGAATTATTTAGATTTACTGTATGTACATTTATATGATTTATTTAAGTTGTGATTTATTTAAGTTGTGTATTTAGGGATAGAAACAGACGTTATCTGAAAGGTTGACAAAAGTACAAATAAGGAATAATACTGATTAATGATTTATAGGTACAATCAGAAGGTAGTACTGAAAATGGGAGGTAAGGTTTATGTTTCTACAATGTTTTAACAACTTCAGCTTCTGAGTAGAGTG
Organism: Staurois parvus; assembly: GCF_062004578.1. Classification (NCBI taxonomy): domain Eukaryota; kingdom Metazoa; phylum Chordata; class Amphibia; order Anura; family Ranidae; genus Staurois; species Staurois parvus. The sequence goes on from NW_028319098.1 coordinate 7,034,044, forward strand.
AAATTGCCATGAATGTACTGCATTTTATCCAGCATTGACAAATTTTGATGAGTGCACTAAGAATTCATCTAAACATCACGGAAACATTATCATAAACATTCTATTGGTTTTATGCTGGTTGTGTACAGTGAGAAAAAACTTGTATCATTCAAACCTTTCCTGGAAGATCCAAGGTGAAGCACTTGGGGGCATTTGTACGAACTTGCTCATACAAACCACATAAAAAGATGTTAGGTGCCACACTCATCACTTCAAATAAAATCCAAGTTTATTGAAGATACTGTAACATCACAAACAGCTGAAAATAAACACAAGAGGTTTTACATAGGCGCTGTTCTTTCTTCAAGGCAGGTCTTGAAACTTCACTTCTACTGACATAGCGCAGTTCATGCACTTGATCTAGAGAGCAACTCCAGGCAATGAGTAAAATCTGTCTGAGAACTCAGACAAATGCTTTCTAGGAAATAGTAAAACTGAGCTAAAGTTACAAACTCTGCAGTATGAACCTTACACAATCTATTGCAGGAAGATCCAGAAGGTTTTTCATAGTTAATTGGACAAGGCTCCAGACTCTTGTCATGTTTCCTTTCCGCAGTAACTTTCCTGTTGGTGAAACTACAGATGGTGAATCTCGGAACCAGGGAACACTTGTCTTGCATCTCCACAGGCCTGACATAGCTTGTGGAGCTGCCATAATAATTCAGTGAGGGGGGCAACCACAGGGCAAGATCGATGTGAGGATAAATGCTAGAGCAACTGCATCTGTTGGCAAATTTAAGTGGAGCATTTAAATGTCTGACTGGAGCAAGAAAATTGTCCATGTTTCAAGAAAAGTGACATTCTGTCTGGAAGACATACAGAGCTCATCTTGTAATTGCTGCGGCTTAGAAACACTTGAGGCGAGGAATCCTCCTATGTCTGTGAAGGTTTTCATTTATCCAGGTCATATTATATATAGTAGTAGTCACATTCAACTGGACTTGTTCTGTGATATTTGAGACATTTTGTGGATTGTCCAAGTTACAAAATGTCTTCAACATTACAGAACTAGTTCAACTAAATGTGACTAACCTCTACTACAATCCTCCTGTGATGCCTGTGAGGCCTTGCATTTGGTTACATGGAACAAAATAAAACTCAGTAGAGCATTTATAGAGGTATAGGCAAAGGCAACCAAAAGGCATAGAAGAAGCTCTGAACTTGTACTGCATCCTACTTATTCTACACCACTGAATTCTAAAGTTATCTTAAAGTGTATGTAAATGCAAAAGCAAATATGTAATATACTGCAGATTAACAGCCACTTGATGTGGTGGTGGCATTAATTATATTTTTTCTGCCTTTTATTTTCTTTTATTTTTACTTGGTGATCCTGGAAGTAATACACTTCCTGTCTTAGGGGACGGCACTCACTCACTCTATTGTATCTATGGAGGAGCAGCACTGTCACTTAAGTACAGAAAATTTCCCAGGACTGTAGAGTGCCTTCCACTCTCCCTCATCATTGAAGTTACAAAAATCTCCTTAATCACTAAATTCTCTCCTCAACCACTAAAATTTCATATAAACTTTACCATATGTATGTTTATTCAAAAATATTTCAATAGCATTGGTCTGTTAAGGTGGAATCAAACTAAAAAAATGCTGACAGGTAGGTTTCTTATGACAGAAGAAACCCTGTTGGCTTCAACATGCCTCTTAGTGTTTATGTACACTGAGCCATACATGTGCAGCTCAGTGTACTCTTATGGGACTGCTCTGTGCCATGATGATTTCACTCCCATGTGCATGTGTGGAAGTGATGTTATTGTGGCCTGGCTAATCAAGCGGCCAAAGAGTCTGAGCCTGGAAGAAAGAACAGGAGTCAAGGGAAGCATCAGTGACTGTGCTGGAGGGGAACACTTGGCAGGAAAGTCTGCCAAAATGTGCTAATAAGCAATGCATACTAGCACATTATGCATAAATGCTCAAAAATACTTTTTTACATTTTTTATGTGATGCGTTAAATGAGAAGTAGGACCAAATCTCTTTCGGCTCTGCTTCACCTGTGGGTCAGAGGAGTGCACTTCGTTCTGCACTCCTGTGACCCATTTTCAGCCAAAAGTGGGCTAAAGCCTGCTGACGACTGGTATTACTCAGCCGATGTAGGCTTTGCAGGGATTCCAACTTTAATGCTGGAATCCACCCAGATGTCTGGACCGACAGCTGGCTCAGCCTTTTAGCATGCCACTGAGAGACTGAGCCAGCAGATCCCACCCCCTTCATATCCCTGCACTCCAGTGAGCATTGGAGGGGCAAAGCAGATAGCTGATGACTGACAGTCACTGGCAGACAAGCTCACTGAAGACCGATAACTGAGTGATCAGTGGTCTTTGATCGCTCAGTTCTTGGTCTTCTTGGCAGGGGACAGATGCAGTGTCTTTTTTTTTTTTACATTCACAAACTTCTCTTTTAATTCCACTTCTACCCAAATGCTTGGGATAACACTACAAAATGCACAGTACATGTGACTTTATTTCTGGCAGTGTCAATAGGTATTTGTACACCTATTGAACAGAGGTAATAAAAACACTGTATTTTTAACAAACCATAAGGAAGAAAATAAGAGATGTTCATTGTTAGGGTTTACATACACTTTAACACCCTACCCAAATATACTTATTATTACTATCAGCACAGGTTCTCTTTTCTTTCTGAGCTGTCATTCATGAACAATGGAGACAATCGAGCTGTCAAGCTCCCAAATAACAGCTGAGAAAGGGTGGAAATGTATCAGGGTCTCTAATCCTAGTGTGGACATGTTCTCTACCCATGACCCAACAGACAGATGCAGCTGGGCACCATCATGTTCTAAATCTATGATGTCCTATAAGGCTGTATGGATAGGGTAAGGATCTCTGACTACTTATGTGTATTCTACTCATCACCAACACTGAGCAGAACAGCTCAATAGGAATGGGCAGAATAAGGCAAACATTCATATATATGCAGCCATAAGGTTTGAGAACTATGTTTATTCTTCTTTCAAATTTCCACTGGTGAGATTTATCACATCTAAATATAAAAGTCTCACTTTACTACTTTAGCAGACAAGCAAATGTTTTTTAAAGGCAAAACAGTTTTTTTTTTTTTTTATGTTTTCTAATATCATAGCAATATTTGGAAGAATAAAATTAATATTCTCTTTTTTAATATCCCTTTCAATATCCCTCTGTTTTCCTTTCCTTTTCATTTTTAATATCCCTCACTGGAATGTTTAGAAAACTAATATATACAGCCTCCAATGCAGACTGTTGACATGTACAGTGTGCTGTTCAGCTGATATTATGGGATTTTAGTGCAATTCTAGTATCTAGGGAAAGCAATGAACATAACAAACATGTGTTTCACTGTTTAATACTCTACTACTAATCTCCTTAAAACAGTAATTCCACAGTGATTATCTAAGGAAAATTAGGTAGATCTAAATGCTTTAGAATCCATTAAACCCAGCACTGTTTTACGTTAACCCATCCAATGCTGGGAACCTCTGTACTATTGGATATGTTAATTTATAAATACTAAACATACCATCATCAGCAGCTGGTGATCAATAAATACAAATGTGATTATATAGTGTGATCAACATATTGGTCATTTAATGTTGACTATAACCAAAAAAAAAAAATACATCCACGTTGGTCTATGTGATATAAATACAACTGTCCTGAAATTAGTGATTCAACTTTGTTACATAAATTAGTAATGCAAATTGGATTTTTACTCCCATTTGCTTGACCCTTGGCCCTTTCTAAATGAGCACATGTGCTCTTTGCGAGGTTACTTAGCATCAAGATATCAAGATACTGATTAAATATTATTAAAAATCTAGCAAGGTCTCTCATAGAAGACAAAGCATTTTTTAAAATCATTTCTAGATTAGCTGACACTAAACATTTATTAAATCAAAAATGATAACTTATTTAAAATTCTACAATTATATACAATACATAACTTATGTAAAATATAGTATCTACTGCATGTATTTTGATCATGTAAAAAAAAAAAAAAAAATATATATATATATATATATGTAAATTACTGTATCTATACATATACATATAGATACAGTATATATATATATATATATATATATATATATATATATATATATATATATATGTGTGTACACACTCTCACACACACATGCGTTGCATTAAAAAAAAAAATGTTTTACTGTTGTTTCAGATATATTCTATATCTCACACCATTAGTGGACGTAGTAGTGGTAATGGAACTGATAATAAATAAAATATATTTAAAAATATGGGAGCAAGAGCCTAAAACACTTTTATCATGCATATGTTTATGCATGAAATGGTGTTTAGTTACACTTTGTTACATTAGTTATGTAACCGAAAGCAAGCGTAATAGTTTACAGACAAAAATCGCTCCATTAGTATACAGTAAAGAGCTTCATTATATTTCTACCTTCCATCTTAGTCAGTAAAACAAACATAAAGCTACCTACTCTACTAAATGCTGTGAAAGACATTTATGCGTCATCAAACGGCAGATGACAATAAAGAATAATTAATCACATCATGCAAGTACAAAGGTCTACAAATAAAGCTTTCACTTGCTGGCTAGTTTCCCCGCTGTGAATGGCAAGGGCCAGTGACAACTTGAACCCATCGTATGGAGTATTCAGTCCAAATTCATCCCAGCTGAACAGCAGATCTCTAAGTAGAGTGGCAGATGTTAAGGCAGGAGTGTATACGGGGGAGGGGATGTAGTCCCCCCTACCAGCCCCTTTTCAGACATGACAGTGCATAAACTATTTAGGATGTCCATGAAGGATGCATGCATAAAATACACGCTGCTGGCTACTACTGGAAGTAGTACAAAAGTGCTAGCGCTGTGTTTCACAGACACCTTACAGCCTGACCATAGTTTTAGCCAAATGCACATTGAAGTATTTAGCAAGTGAAAAAATGTGAATGCAATCTTTCTTCGAATATTGTGAGCAGCTTATTAGAATTCCAATCTTTTCCTTTAGGCAGTTACAGCAGGACCCTGTGACTTGTGTGACCCCTTTTTGCAGTAGCGCCTCTAGTGTAATTCCACAGAGGTCATGCAAACACACTAGAATCCCTAAAAACCATACATGTCCATTTTGCAGCACTGTCAGTGGGAAGTATTAAGCAGAAGGCACCAGCACTGTGAAGAACAGATGGAGTAGGAGAACTCACAGTGATTTAACACACAAAGCAACAGCCACCTACCTGTGCAGAGAGCATAGAGTACTAGCTCTTTGGAAAATTGTCACATTCCTGTTACATTTCCTGCATGACTATGACCTTTCCCTGCAATGGACGCAGCAACATAGTGGGCAGGTCCCTTCACACATTAATTATAGGTAATGGTTTTAGGGAAGCATTGTAAAATTTAGTGGAAACCTAGAAAGATCAGGTTGCAAGAAAATTTTATTGAGAATACAGACAGGTTTATTGTTAATCTAGAGGCACCTGCAAATACCTGCAGCAACCTTTAAACACTTTAATTTGTAGCCTAATGTCAGGCTTTTAAAACAGACAACTCTTGATAGTGTCAAAGCTTCGGCTTCCTGCTCCCACATTTTTCTGCTGGTCCATCACAATGATTGGCTGCCTCACTAGCCAATAGCAATGTAAAGAAAGCAAGCTTTGGTACTATTAGGTGCAAAAACTTTGACTTCCAGTAAAACTTGATATTCAGACATGTTGAATGCTGCTGGTATTTGTGGTATTTTTTTTTTCCCTGACAAAGTCTCTTTAAAGTGTTACTAAACCCACAACAGTAAAAACAGTCTGTATATGCAGTAAAGCATGCTTGTTATACTCATTGCGGAACCTAAGGGGTTAACCCTCTGTATTGTGTAAAAAGGGTGTTTGATCCTTTCTTATCTGTTCCTCCCCTTTTTCAAGTGACCACTTTTCATCTCCAGACTGAACTGTAGGCATGCGCATGCTCAGTTTGCTGTGTATTGCTAGAGAGGTTTTTTTTTTGTTTTTTTTTGGGGGGGGGAGAGTGCATGTGATTAGCACAGGGCCAATCAGCACTGTTGTCCAGACAGAGGCCAGGGGATTTCCATCCTCCTGGAGCAGAAAGAAAATTCCTTCTGCAAGCTTTAGCTACTAGTGGGCTGGACACAGATAGAATTCACAAGACTGCTCCAACTGCTGATGAGAAAAGGTATTTAGCAGTTATATTTACTAAAATAATTGCACTTCCATGTTGTGTGTACTGCAGGAGACCAGATATAGTGAATGCAGGGTCCTGGGTTTAGTAACAGTTTAAGTAAGAGGATAATATTATATTGTAATTACATTATTAAACCTTATAGACTTTGAATACTTTGAATAGTGGTTTAAATGTATCTCTTGGCTATTACACTTACATACTTGGATATTACAGCAAGACAGGGAAGCTTTGTGACAATATTGCATATACAAACGACTGTTATAATCTATGTTACAGGTTTACATTTACCCTGGTTGTCACCTGTTGACTGTCCTGCTACCTCCCAGAACCTTAGGTGATGCTAAGTTGTATTTCTGAAGCACACCATCGCTTATAATTATTTAACTGTTTCAGACTCCTAGGAGGAGATGATAAGCCCACAGTCAAGGATCACACTGATAGATTTTCATGCTTGTTGGTTAGCTTCCTACAAGTTGGTCCCTTGCTGTCCTCTGCTGCAAAATAGTGGAAAGGACAGGGGGGACTGACAACTCATGGGGCCCCCGGGCAATAGGGGATCATGGGGCCCCTGTGTTTTTGCCCAAACTCAAAAAAGCCTATGAAAAAGGTACCAGGGGCATCTCATGGGGCCCCCTACTGACTCCGGGCCCTCGGGGAGTGCCCGAGTTTCCAAATGGTCAGTCTGCCCCTGGGAAAGGATCAAAGTACTGTGCTCATATTATTGTCATTATTGACAATAATATGTCTGATAAGTTCACAGGCACCAGCAATAACAGAAAGCCTTCCCTTCTGTGATACATGAAAACACAGACACAACATAGTATAAAACTGTATGGATGATTTAATAAACAAGAAGAAAGATGTACACTCACATAATGTTGCAGCCAGCAGGGGCCAGAGAGTGCATGATAAAACAGTGTATACAGTGTTCCTGCAGGCTGCCAAAGGTTCCTCTGTGTATCCAATCAGAGCGTGGTGTGTAGTGGCCCATCCCCCTGATGACATCATCTGCGACAAAACACGTCAACTGGGGCCTGGCAGTGATGTCACTACACACCACATTCTGATTGGCTCACGGACGAACCTTCAGCAGCCCACGGGAACGCTGTATACACTGTTTTATCATGCACTGCTTGGCTGCTGCTGGCTGGAACATCATGTGAATGTACATCTTTCTTCTTGCATATTAAATTCGCCATACAGTTTTACACTATGGGCTGGCTTTGTGTTTTTTTACTTGTGAGAGATTCTGAGAATCACCTTTGGCTGAGGGTGGCCAGAATAACCCAAAAGCACTGTTAGACGGTTTGCCTTAACAAGCAATGGATTATGGATCTTGTAAGTTGCTGACCTCTAGTATTTTTTCACTGGCACTGGGTGATCACTAGAAGAGTTTCCAGCACTGTATTTTTCTTAGAGAATTGGCCAGCCAAGTGCCAAAGCCCAATGTGATGTCCCTCAGCTTTAGAAAATTCCACAGCCTGGGCACAATAAAAATCATGTCCAAAACTCTTTAGTTCTGAGACCTGACTAGATGGGACTAGAAGCCTGAGACCATTAGAATTTTGATATGCAATATATGGTTTTCACCCACAGGTTGGGAAACTTCCCACAGCTCAAAGCAATAGAAAATGTATTGTTTTGTGATAGAGTACATTCTTGTTTGCATTAACAGAATCAGATGGTGAACATTCAAAAATCAGACAAAAATTGCCACCTTGGTTAAATAACATGTGAATATCTACAAAAATCTTTGAGCTCATGTACATAGAGTTATCAGTCAGATATTTCAAAGTCATAGGCATCAATCATCACTTTTTGTATCTATGTGTATGTGTCTCATTTTTCAGGACTGAGTGTGAAATCGTATCTCTTTGTATATGATATTATACTGTGCATAAAGTAATAAAACTTTGACACGATTTTAACTAGATTCCGAAAAAGTAATTTCCATAAACCTAGGTTATTGTATTCTTTAAACCCCATCTTTGGTCATTTAAAATGTCATTTCATCCATATTTTATGTTTTAGTTTTTGGTAGATGTTAGTAGGTCAAATCAAGCATTGGCATTGTATATATTTTTGAAATTCTGGCTGCAAGGTCTCTACTTCTGAGTTCACATGAGTTCCCAGCTCTGCTGCCTACCTGCTGTGTCCAATTTGAGTGGATCTCACTGCCCCGGTTTGATTTTTCTTTCTTTAGGTTACAGAAAATGCAGTAGACAGAATGAGATTTCTCCCTTCTGCTGCATGAGTAAGGTTAGATGAACACAGGTAGAAAGGTTTCCACATCAGTGTCTCAGCGTAATTAAAGAATACATGCTCTTTCAACACAATATGGTTCCCTAAGTATGTCTAGGCAAATCAAGTAAGTTTGCAACGTAACTTTTCCTTTCTACTGAAGTCCTCTGAGAGCTTTACTGAAAACCTAAGTGACCCTAGCAGTTCAAATTTCTTGTCTAATAGTTGATAAAGATGTCTACAGCTGTGTTTAAACACAGGAGTATATACATTTTGTACTTATGCTTAAAGTACATTTTTACTTTAGGCAATATGTAGGCTGCCTATGTTGACTTTTTTCTCTAAAAACTTTTGCTGTGTGGCTGCTTCTTTCTTCAATAATTTTTAGTAAGTGATTCAGAAAGAGTTCAAAGTGGTTCTAAAGGCAGAAAGTTATACGCATTAAGGTAAAATATCATCTGCATGCAGCTCCCCCCAGTCACCCCTAAATACTTACCTGATCCAGATGTAGATGCAGAGATATGCAGAAGAGCAGAGGCTCACTCAGCACTCTCCCTCCTCATTGGCCATTGGCTTCCACTGCTGTCAATCACAACCAGTGAGGAGAGGGTCAAGACACACTCTGTGTGTCAGTGGACATGAGTGCTCCCTTAGCACTTTGTGATGTGAGGAACAAGTAGTGCCAGAGGGGGACCAGAGAAGAGGAGGATTGTGGCTGGTCTGTGCAAAACCATTGTACAGAACAGGTAAGTATAATATGTTTGTTATTTCTTTCATTTGGATCATTTACAATCACTTTCAGGCATCTTGCAGCTTCTGAAGAAGAGGTCAGCAATCGCAGCCCATATATTTCACTTTTAATCCTACAGCATCTATTCAAAATCAAAATATTAATGTTTGGGTAGACTGACACGGTATCCAACAACAGAACAACATATTTAAATGGGAGCTGGGAAATGTCATCTTTGTACATGAAGCCAAATGAAGGAAAACTTCAAACACGCTCTGGTAGGGTGGCTCCTACACAGCAATGTTTCTCTCAATGGGCAACTGACAGTAGCTGAAGTAATAAAAATACTGTGTTTCAGGGACAACACCACTCCCTCTTCATCAGGGCTACAGAATAAACATAATACATATTCATAATGATGACAAATTATGACTAAATAAATATATAGCAAAAATTCTGGAACATCATATAATAACAAAAACAACAAAATTGTCAAATGAATTTCAGTTGTGTCAACTGAATAAAAATGCTATAGAGTAACGACGATATACATAGTAAAATAGCAGATAAAGAACTTAGAAACGTATAGCTACTTTCTTTATCCACTGATTTTCTATGTATACCATTTTTATTCTTTATCATTCCTAATTCAATTGAGACAACTGAAGTTCATGTGTTAATTTTGTTTTTATTATGTGATGTTTTAGATTTTGTGGTTTATGTTCTTATGCCTGCATATTTGAACATAGTTTTTCATTATGCCTATATTTCTTGTTTGTTCTTAAAGCCCTGATGACAGGAGAGAAGTGTTGCCCTGAAACATGTTGGCTGTTTTTATATGACTCATTTACAAACAATTAAAATGATCTTGCACACTTTTATCTGATTTTAGTCTTGCACTCCTTTCTGTATTTCCCTGTAATCAATGAGACCAGGATGCATTGATCTATAGATTGGAACAATTTACACTTACTTCCATACTCAAGATTTAGAGTTCTTGGGACCTTTGTGCCCATTGGCCACTGCTCTGCACTGGCACAGAGATAGCTATCAGACCCATAGCTGTAGACATTTCTTGACAATGGAGCCTATGCAGAGCAATAGACAGAGTGTACATGTACCAGGAACTGCACTTTGAAGATAAATATCACTGGAGCAGGAGCATGTAAGTAGTTGTAATATATTTATTTATTTTAGGTAGTTATATAGCGCTGTCAATTTACGCAGCACTTTACACATATATTGAACATTCGCATCTATCCCTAACCCTCAAGGGGTGTACAATCTAAGGTCCCTAACTCACATTTATGCATACACATATTAGGGACAATTTAGACAGGATCCAATTACCCTACCAGCATGTCTTTGGAGTGTGGGAGGAAACTGGAGGACCCGGAGGAAACCCACGCAAGCACAGGGAGAACATGCAAAACTCCATGCAGCAGGCGCCATGGTCAGGAATTGAACCCATGACCCATTTACTGTAAGGCAGACGTGCTAACCACTAAGCCACTGTGCCGCCCACATATGAAAGAAAATCTTGTGAGCTGCTACAATGAGTGAAAATACCAAATGGTATATATAATGATGAAATTGTGAATCGCTCACACCATACACATACCCATACAAATGTGTTATATACATTTCAATTACAATCTGGTGCTGTGCTCCATTCACAATACAATTGACATAAATCAACTGAACTCATCTAAAAATAAGTGTCCATATAATAGAATCTGTAGATACAGATTTTATTATTATATGGACACTTATTTTTAGATGATTTCAGTTGATTTATATTCATTTTATTGTGAGTGGAGTGTGGCACAAGATTGTAATTTAAATGTAAGTAGTTGTTACCTAGTTCATGACACCTTCATCTTTGCAACCTGGAGTAGAGGAGTAGAGGCTATTCACATAACAAAGTGAATTTTCACTTTGAAAAGTGTATGTCTAATTAAAGTAGAATTCCAACCTATACCTAACTAGCCCTAAAAACATTCCCTCCTAATGCCTATACTGACTGACCTGTGTAAAAAAAGATGTATATGTGTACTTATTTTCAGCCTTCTCTGGTCCAGTCACAGGTTCTGGTTCTCCTGTGTCAGCCAGTGGCAGCTACAGGGGAGTTGAGGGAGCGTCTACAGTGGCTGGGACATAGGAGCCTATGGGTGATATCACTGTTCTTGGCTTTACCAGCTGTTGTTGAGTGTTCTCTCCTCTCCTCTGCATTCGCTGCTGGTTGACACTGGGAATCGTGTGAACAGACCACAACGATCTGAAAAAAGGTATGTACAACTTCTATATGCATCTTTTTTACACAAGTTAGTCAGCATAGGTTTTAGGATGGGGAAGGGACATTTATAGGACTAATTAGGTATAGACTGGATTTCTGCTTTAAGAAATAAAGTGAAGCTGTGTTTCGTTGCAATAAAAAATGAAAATAAATGAAAATTAAAATGAAAAAAAAAAACAGTACAGTATTTTTTGCACATTATTGAATGATTGATGTGAACTTAAAGCAAAATGTCACCCTAAAGGGGGAGATCAACTTTAAGTTCTCCTTCCCTCCTCCTCTTTGGCACTTTTTTAGAGAGTGGAGTGGGTATCTAGCCTTGACAGGTACCCGCTCCCACTTCAGGTTGGATCGCTGTGGTGATTCCACCAGAAGTCCCCTCCCTTCTTGCCCGCAACCTTCTGGGACACGTCATAGGTCCCAGAAGGCTGCAGGACCATTCACAAAGAGTAGTGTGGCTTGCACATGTGCAGTTTAAAGCCTTCTGTGAAGCTGCAAGGAATCACAGCCGGCTTCCCAGAGTAAACATGTCAGTGCAAGGGACCCAAGGACCAGTTAAGAACTGGCCAGGATGAGAATGATGCTGGGTCCCTGAACAGGTAAGTGTCCTTTTATTAAAAGTCAGCAGCTACAGTATTTATAGCTGCTCACTTTTAATTTTTTAAATAAGCAGACTGAAGCTTCTCTTTAACCGCATTTATCATGCTTTGTGAACATTCACTTTACAAAGGGAATTTTTACATCAGCCCCATTTTCCCCGTTTTCCTTTAGTAGTATTTGTAATAGTATGCCCTATCTGTAATAAACAAAATATTGAGTTCTTATTCTAAACTTATAAAAAAATCTAATTTTATACTACACTGTCCAAGAAGTATCCATGCTCAGGTAATAGAGTTTATCAATATGTCATTAACTGCTTATTCCCAATTGCTGGGTCTTTCCTATTTAAATAGATACATTGTAGAATCTAGATTCTCTCTATGACCTTACCTGAGTTCTTTAACTTTAACTATAAGATGCACCTTGGGGGGGGGGGGGGTGGTTGATACATTGAGTTTAATAGGAAGACAGTTAATAACCTTTTTTATCCTCATGCACTATCAATCATGGCTGTCACCAGTCTGCTGAATCAAAGCAAAAGTGTTCTTCACAGATGACTGATTAGAAACGCAAAATCACAAGATCCATCTTCATGGTCACTTTTATTACAGTCATTTTTAAACTGACAGCAACCTGCTTAGTTTCAGCACACTAGGCTTCACAAATAGTGTCACTCGGTGCGGCTGAGCATGAGAAGGTACTGGGTGGATTGTACTTAAAAATAATTAGGCCCAAATCCTTTTGTCAACTTTGGATGGAACATTTTCTTGATCCTCGTCTGCGCATATAACTGCATTTTTTATACAAGGCTACTGTTTAGACCAGTTATTTTGTTATCATCCTTAAGTCTTTGCACCATTTTTGGAACTATGTGAAACCTTTTCAAAGTTGATGGTCTGCTGATATCTGTTTTGTTCAAAAGTAAACTGGTAAAACTAAGCTTAACCTTGTGATTTTACATAAACAATATAAAATATACAATTTTCCCTCTATTTCTCAAGTTCAATTTATAGGGATATTTCATTCCTCTTTCCTGCGTTCTGTATGTGTCAAACGTATTTAAAGAGAGTAGCTGTGGGCAGCACTGTAATCATACCAATTATATTATATGATGTGGTGACTACATTTGCTTATTCTGAAAAAGAAACCAAATTATGGCCCAGTCCTGTAAGCCAATGCAAAAAAAAAAAGAAAAAGGTTTAACTCCTTCACAGCTAAATTGTCAGGAAAAGCCTTCTGGATGAAAAATATTTTACTGGGTCTTGCAAGGAAAGGGTTACATTTCGATTGGTAAGTAATCAAAGTGAAAAGATCTCCAATCTGCAATCAAGGAGGACCAAAGGATAGCAAGGACATTAAAACCCAACTTCAGCAAAGTAGTTATGATAAGAATAAAATAAGGAATTTTGATGGTTGAAACACACTGTATATGTTGGAATGGCAAGCAGCTTCATGCACAGATTCAAATGTATGTACATATATATTCCATGTGTATATGTACATATATTTGTAACTATCTACACAGTTCCCCGCCACAGCAAATTATTATTCATTTTATTAAACTAAAGACATTTACAAAGTTCAATGTCAATGTTTTTATTTAAAACAATTGCAGAATAAATGTATACATTGTTTTACATGCAACGAGCCTCTTTATTATTTAAAAAGTAAATGCAGATGTTTAATCTCTGCAATGTTTATATAAAAAAAAAGGTTTGGTGCCATATGATTTTCAGATAATGTTTTTGCAATGGCAAGTGCCTTGTTTTTAATCAATAACCTACAGAAACATCTATTCTTTAAAATGAATGTTTGTCCTTTATTTTACCGACATTGATTATTCTCTGTGGCACAGTTTACAACATGTAGATAAAAATTGGTCAAATTCATCTTTTGAATGCTAGCAAGCTAAGGATATTTCTGACATAAAAATGCAAAATAAACTTATAAGAAAAATAAGTCTAAAACAGGTATAAAATCACATATATATCATTTTATTGAAACAAAGCGAGTCACATAACATTTTCTAACATAGGCCTTAGAGATTCAAATAATTAGCTGGATAGGTAAGATGCATGCGCCTGTGAAAAATTGGTGCCCTAATGCTGAGTGACATTTGTCAAAAGAAACCACAGTCTTGGTTACATGTCCAAGATTATGTGTCGAGCGTCACAAAATCAAACCCAGTATTAAAGCCGAGGATTGGCAATAACATATTTTTATCAATTCATTATCAGCAGTTAGAATTAAACAGTTATTCCAGTTATATTAACTTTTTTTTCATTGCCAGTAAAATGGCAGCAAATTGCATGGGATCAGAAAATCAGGAAAAAAAATCATGCTTAACATTTGCATTTTTAAATTAAATGTGTTATCTATTGAAATAAAGCATTATACAAGCATAATACAAGTTTATGATTGGTATCATATTAAAATAATTTTGGCCATCCTGTTAGGTGCTCATCTGTCATAAATTGCTGTCACAATACATTATAACAATAAATGAAACCACATTACTTATTTTTACTATTGTGAATTATGATCTACTACTTTAAAAATACAAAAATACATTTAGCAAATGTGACAAACTTATTTTATGACATTGGTATTTCAGTGTCTTTCTGTTTATGACATTGTCTAATGATGTTACAATGAAATAATGTAAATGTTTGGCCATTATGTAGGAAAAAGTGATCAATTCATGCAGGTGGATACTAACATCAATAGGAGGGCAAGATGTAGAAAAAAAGGAAAAAAAAAAAAGAAATGTATTATGGTTAGCTGATGCAGCTTTTACTTACATTGATAAGCACACATATTTTAGGTCCAAAGTATAATGCCCTCCACCCTACTCCACAGCAAACAAACAGCATCAGACAATACAAACACTAGGAATTCCCACACCACACCTGTCTTTGTGTAGCTTGAATGTGCAGTTATTTCTGTCCTCGCTGCTTATGTTTTTTTTTCCTCACTCTCCTCTGGATTCTTGAATTGTTCCCTGTAGAATCTTACTGGGAGAAAATACTGCTCTATAAGCGTCAGGAGGAGATAAATGTGAGGGAAGATGTATATCGAGGGCTAGTCTGGTCATCTTTCAGTGCCTTTTTTCTACCAGGGGTTCAAAAACCTTGGCTCCCCCTCACTCATCTCTAAAAAAGAATATGCAGTAACTCCAGACAGAGGAAATGCAGCATTATTTAAACAACAAAAAAAGAAAGCTATTTGGAATGTTTCTTTTTTTTCCCTTGGATCTTATTAATAATATATAATTAGTATAATTAATTAGCCTGAAGAAGTATTTAAATCATGAGTAAACACAGTTCTAATTAACTGATCATTCTAAGAAAAAAAAAAAATCGTTAGTTAAAACATCAATAACGGTAAATCACCTCTGGCTTTTTAAGGGATTTGCTTGTGATGCCCTGAAAGTTAGTTCTCGGGGCATCATGTATGCTTTCATTAAAAATCTGATTTTGTCATTAATTATAATTAGGTCTGTACAGCACTTAAAAAGCATTGTTTTGGCTGGAAAAGGAAGGGATTTTTACTTTCCAAAATAAAATTGGAAAGTTCCTGCACAAGTTTAAAGGGGAGATTGCTGATAGAAATATGGGGCTGTGATTGCTGTCCTATCTGTCCAAAAAATGGTAATTACTTCTGTGTCATGCTGACACTCTGGGCTTAATAGGTGCTGACTTGGAACATATAAGCTAGATCTGGAGTATAGATTTCACACTGACTTCACAGGTTATATGCTGGTTTAGGTTAGTAACTCATAAAATACTGGAGGAGATTTACTAAAACTGATACACTCAGAATGTGATGCAGCTGTGCACGGTAGCTAATCAGCTTCTTACTTCAGCTTGGTCAATTAAGCTTTGACAATAAAACCTGTAAGCTGATTGGTTACTATGCACAGCTGCATGAGATTCTGTGTGCACCGATTTTCGTCAATCTTCCCCATTGAGTCTAGGGATAGCCAGGAAACAAGTATTTTCAGAATGGGATCGGCAATGACAGCACTATTTCTCTTTGTTCTTTAATAATTATATTTTTGTTAATGACTGTTAACATTGACACAATAATCTCTATAAAATCTGGCATTGTTTGTGGCTCTCCAGATATAGGTATATGGTCACTACACCTGTATACTTCATTATTATAAGATGTTGGGATGTGTTTACTTTGATTAGGCTGTAATTAATATGATTTTTTTCTTATGAAAACAAAATAGTTACACATAAGCATATTACAGAGGGTCTTGACTAATGAGTAGTCTAATGTTCATTCCTTATCAGTTGCATGTCTGACATTTAGTATATCCTATCTGTAAGCCATTATGATATATGATATAGCTTTTATAAAGGCCAATATAGTAAGACAGTGTAGTTTATATAAAGGCCTATATGGTAAGACAATTTTGCCTATATGTAGAGCATTGTGGTAAAAGAGTATAGCTTATACTCTATGTAGGTCATTATGGTAAGGAAGTTTAGCTAATATGTAGAGCATTATGGTAAGAAAGTATAGCTTATATGTGGGCCATTATGGTATGAGAATATGTATTCTAAATTCAGCTGCATATTCATTCATTAAGACTGAGCTCCAATTCTTTGACTTCTCTTGATTAGTACATCAACTGTCTAGTTGTCATTCCTTGACCCACATATTTTTCCAGTACTCGTTCTATGACCCAAAAAAAATCCCTTTCAAGCTAGCCTCATTTTTGGATAGATCAATTTAGATGAAATTTAAGCATTACACTGTACTATAGACATTTAAGGGACACTCCAGGAAGCTTTGCTCCCCTTAATGGGAGCTTGGCATACATCAAAATCTATATCACTGCAGAAAAAAAAAGGAAAGGGTTCAGTGCTACTGCTATGTTATCTAGAGTGTGATGCAATGCTCAATGGTCTACAACTACAGGTAATTGTATGGACCCAGGTGGAGGTGACATGGAACTGGTTTCATCTGATGATTGTACTCTATCTATCTATCTATCTATCTATCTATCTATCTTTCTATTAATATTTTAACTTAAGCATAAGAAAAAAACATATGGCCCTAAGGCAAAATTTAACTTGGTGCCCTTATATTTCATACAAATATATTTGACTGTCTTTGTGGTGTTTTATTTTCAATAAAAGTGGATTACATTTGTGCTTATCTAGCAGTAGATATGTGACGGAAACAGGGAAGTGAATTTAAAAGAATTGCTGCTTTCTCTCTCTCTCTCTCTCTCTCTCTCTCTCTCTCTCTCTCTCTCTATATATATATATATATATATATATATATATTTATATATATATATATATATATATATATATATAAAATGTGACTACACGGCTTGTAAGGGAACCAGCAATCATGGTTGGGCCTTCTGACATGATGGGTCTCAAAGCAGCTAACGCTTTTGCACTTCCATGTAGTTATAGTCTGGTCTATCTATCTATCTATCTATCTATCTATCTATCTATCTATCTATCTGTCTCTCTATCTTTCTACGTATCTACTTATTTATTGCCTAGTATACGCCATTGAAGAAAACATATCTACTTAAAGTGGCTGTAAAGGCTGAAGGTTTTTTACCTCCATGCATTCTATGCATGAAGGTAAAAAATCTTCTGTGTGCAGCAGTGCTCCCAGCCCCCTCAATACTTACCTGAGCCTTATCGAGATCCAACGATGTGAATGACAGCCTCGTCTGACCTGGATCTGACCCGGGGAGAGAGAGGGGGTGGGGCCAGGTTGCAGCTCCGTGTGTGAATGGAGCAGCAGATGCCCCCATAGCAATCTGCTTGCTTTGGGGGTACCTGACAGAAAGGAGGAGCCAGGAGAGCCCTGCAGGGGACCCAAGAAGAGGAGGATCTAGGCTGCTCTGTGCAGAACCACTGCACACAGTGGGTAAGTAAAAAAAATTAACCTTTAGAATTGCTTTAAAAGCAAACAGAAAGGTACGCATCAGAAGCAGAACAAACCTTCCGGAAATGTTCCTTTTTGCTTTATGTCGTTTTTAAAATACACATAAAGCTTAACTAACCTGAATTTAACAACACTGTCAGGGTTAATAGGATCTGGACCCAGTAACTGGCCTTCCCTCACAGAGAAGAATTATCTTCAGTGAACCAGAATCACCTTATCTATTGTGACTGTACATCACGATGTGATATTGTGTAATTACACTGCTTGCATTTTATGTCAATCTTCCCTGCTTTATGCTGAATATGCACATGGCTTTGAAGAAAATCAAGTATAATGGGGTGCCTGTAATAAAGCCACTCACTTTAGCAACCAAATAGCCTCAAAATGTGAATTTATTTTAGAAGTGTTTTATCCCTTCTTTACTAGTCAAAAAAGTCTACAAAATAGTTTATGCCACCCTGCCATTGCAGTCAGAAATCTTAATATATACAGCAGGGGAGCTCGGATGCAAGGCTAGTGTAATAGCGGAACCTGCTATTTCATGAGTGTTCATTCCTTTTGTTGGTTTCTGAAAAGTCTCTCAATGGTATTGTTCTACATGTTTTGCTATCTGCGGCATTCTCCTTAAAAAGCATATAACCTCTAATTGATATTGGCATTTGTTCTATATGCATTAGTTTTCAGACTAAATCACCATGGTACAGAGGTGCTTTTTTTTTTCCTTCTCTTTTTCTGCTTTACCGACCACAGTCCATAATCATGCATCACATCACTGGCATACATTTCATCTTGCAATGTTTAGTGCACTACCACAATGGTTTGTAGGATCTGAGTTAATTTTACACACTTAAAACTGCATTTTTTCAGCAAAATAAAATCCATTTGTCTCCAGCTCTACAGCCAGAAACATAGTAATTATGTTTCATATTTATGATTTTTTTTTTCCTCTCTCTCACTCTCTCTCTCCCTCTGTATGCTGTGGACTACAAATGCTTTGTAAACAGTTCTCCTGGGATTTCTCTAATAATTTTGAGAATTTAAGTAATAAAAAAAAAAATCTCCATTTGCCATCTTTTTCTGGTTTCTGAAAGCAAATCCGAGGTTTTATCATTTGTTTATGTGTGACCTTTATTGGCGAGTAAAAAAAATTCATAGCAAAGTGTTCTTGAATGCATTTTCTTCTGTAGAAAGTAGTATAAGGTTTTCTTTTTTTTTTTTAAGAAAAGCCCTACTTAAACCATATCTTACTCTAATTCAGCTTGGCAAGAGAAACACCCAAGTTCAATCTATGGACCTCCATTCAACATAATTTAGCTAGAACTTTTCTAAGAAAAAAGGTTTTCTGGTTTTCATTTTCACTTCATGTTCCCAAATAAAAGATCCTTTGTTGTCTACCATTTGATTGGACTTAATGAAAAACACTCCATTTTGACTTAACAGTATTTCCCTTTGAATTTATTATATTTAAGGACACTGTCAAAACCGTGCATTTAATCTCAAGTTTTTTTTTTTATACTTAAACCAATATTACTATCATATGGTCTATTGAGGTGCTGTAAAAGAGTACTGGAGAGATGTCAAAAATAAAAAGAAAAGTGAAAGTCTAGCCTCATTTTAATATGAAACAAAATACCTGGCCTAATGTGCAGATTGGGTACGGTATTTGACTTTAAATACTAACATGTGACGGGGTGCCAACAGCTGAATTGTGCCGTATTGACTAAATGAGGTTCACTGATTTGTATTGAAGCTAATATCTTCTTTAAACAATTCCGTGTAAATTGGGCGTATAAAGTCATTGGAAACTATTGCTCGGGATGGCTTTGCAGGCTAGCTACCTGCTGGAGTCTGGAGGATAATCAATACAAAGAAATAGAGATGAGCGGGAGGCTGGGAAACTGCAGAGCAGTTAGTGCTGATAAAAGTAGATGATGTCAATATTTGGGAATAACACAGCACTGACAAAAGGGAAGTGAATATGTTAGAAAGTGTTCAAACAGGACCGAATTAATGCAAAAGTGGCAGATGTAGCCCCGGGCTGCAAAAGGCCTTATGTATTCTAGGTATTGTTACTTTTCAATAGAAACATATCTGCATAGACTGCAGTTCTTAAAATGCAATTCTGAAGGTGCTAGAATGATTCTATAATAGTGTGTTCTACATTTTATAGGGGGAAGGGGCAATTCTATGACAGAAGGTTTGTGAAATTATATTCAAAATCCAACAGAAGCACAAATAATTCAGTCTTCTGCAGTCATGCACAATAATCTTAAACTCTTGGTTCTGTAATAAGGATTTACCTTAAGGAGGTGATTTGAAGCTAAAGGGATTGATTTACTAAAGGAAAAGAGCATGTTCACATTGCTGTTCATTTACCTTACCTTTACCTTCGTTTAGACTTGTGGTTGGGGGGTGGCAAAAAGCATGATTGAGCCACATTTCTGCTGCCTGCCCACCTCCTCCATTAATCTGCAGCTGACAGGGATGTTTACATCCATGACCACAATGCTAGCTTCACGCCTGCACCAAAATTCACCTGACATGTAGCGATGCTACATATTCAAGCAAAACATCCTGCAACCGTGTACAATCATGCGAATGTCAGCAAAAGTGGGGTTAAAACAGAAGGTGAGGAGGGGTTGCATTACTTCCCCATAGCCTATCAGTAGTCTCTAGAGCATGATCCAAATGCAAATTGGGCTTCAGAGGCAAGGGAGATTTAGATGCATGTCTAAATCTACCCTAAAGCTTCCCATACCACTGCCCACCTTCAAGTTCCCACACTCCTTCAACATACTCCTCCATTTTATGTGAGTGCGCACCTTTTTTTCATGGGTCATTGCTCTGGTCACATAACAGCACAGGTCCTCTTCCTCTGGTGGTGGGCAGGTCCTGACTGTTGTAAGGAAAGTGGTGTCACAAATGACCTTCTGCTGCTTTCTAAAGCATTATCTTGTGAGTCCAGGGTGGTCTGATGATGTGCTCCGTGTGGGCAGGTCATTGATATCTGCACTCATAGAAAGTGTATTGAATGACACCAAGCATCATTGGATGAATGGAGTCTGTGAAGGACAACACTAGAGAGAAGGTGAGCATTGCAACAAGAACTTCATTATTTTATTTCAACCCCTGCACAGCCATTTTTTAAATTAGTATTAGAGTTGGGCTTTTATATATTAAATGTTCATTTCAACCATCCAATAATACGCAACCAAAGCACACAGCATCACCCTTTTCACTATGCTAAGTGAACATGCACTTCCCTAAGTGAACAGCATCCTTTAGTAAATCAACCTTACTATGGTTTGCACTAGTTCAGTAACCTGTGTTTGCTAAGAAGAAGGAACAGCTGTCAGCTATGAACATGAGTTCACTCGGCTAACATAAAAAGGCTCCCTCCCTTCGCCGACCCAAAAGCTGCAACAATATGAACTGTGACAGGTTAATATAAGTTGTAAGAAAAACATTTCTATGTTGGCCATAGCAACCAATCACATTCACCTTCACAAGCTGAAAGAATATGATTGGAAGATATAGGAAACAAAGATGCTTTTCTTACTTTCATTATTATAGACTGGAAATCAACCAGAGTATCATATATTGGTAGAAACAAATGTACACACACAAAAAAAAAAAATTGTTAAGCCTTGGCTTTTTGAAGGAAGGGCTGCCTGATTTGCAAGTCAGCATGTGCTACTAAATGTTAATTTTTAAAATGACACGCACTTCAGTATGATAATCTTATTTCCTGAAAAAAAAAGCCTGGATAAAAAAATGTTGCCATGTTTTAGTAATTTAATATAGCAACCCGTTTCTCTTGTGCTGTCAGACAATGCAGTTTTGTTCTTCAGTGCTGATCTTTCAGTTGATGTATTATGACATAGTCTGTCAACATGAACAGATATGTGAAAAGGTGACTGAGGCACACAACCCGAATAGGCCTCATCTTGAATTCTAAGCATGCGACTAAATAAAAAAAAAAGCAAGTATGTACATATTTACCAAATCCCTATTTTTACAATTATTATGATTTTCATTCAATCAAAAGAAAAGAATGCAAATTTACAAGATTGACAAGCTGGCTCTGTAGGGCAGTTACACATAAACATGCCAGATTAACGTAAACGTCTTTTTCTAAAGGTTCACATACTGCGGGATAATATACATAAATAAATCTACACTGTGCATTGGAGATGAAATAACTATTAAAAACTGTTCCTCTCTGATCTGCAAAATGCAAAATGCTATGATCTGGATTAAATCTCAATCTGTAGCAATTTCCATTATTCTTTGTAGGTAGACGTGAGTGAACTTTTTAAAATCCACCTAACCTTAGATTTATTGTCGTGCAAATCACAAATCTAATCCCTCTCAGGTTTACCCATTTATACCAATTATTCAGGAACCTATTTTGAATCTATTTGATAGAGATTCAATCAATTGGCTCACTACATCAGTTTTGCTCTCTATTACAATACTGTTACTGATCATGTGATTATAAAAGGCTGACCTTTCCAAAAATAAAGGAGGCACTCTGACATGTTTTTGTGGAGAGCTGCAAGAACTGGAAGTCCAAAGAGCTGATTGGTACAGCGAACAGGTTTGGTTCTGGTGGGAGAGCATTGCCTAAGAGACGTCCTAACACTCTCCTGAAATTCTCCTACCCTGTTTTTCAATCCAGGTCAGGGTGTGCAGAAATCCTCGCTGTATCAATCTCAGGCTGTTTTCTTCCAGTCACAGTGCTTTTCAGAGAGCATTTTATAGGTGGTGAGGAAGTCTCATGTTGTCTCCTCACTGCCTGATTTAACCATATAATGCTGCACTACCTCTCCTCAATCCCATGCATTGCATGTGGTTGTGGTGTGGCCCCATTGAACTCAGTGGGTGAGTTTGAAACATAGCATTCGTTTTACTACCCCCCAACCTTCTGTCTGAAAAAGACCTATTTCATGAGCAGTTGTACCTATTATTCCTAGTGCCAGGTGTTTGTTTACTGTATGTTTATTTAGTTACAAACCTTCCTCATATCCAAAATGAATATTGAGAAGAATTATTAAGTTTGGTCCTCCACAACAGTCCCATTTTCTCATGTGGCCCCTTGGGAAAATAATTTCCCATCCTTGCCTTAGACAATTGGCACTGGAGCAAATGTTTCCCCTGGAAGATTTCCTCTCTATTGCTGTCCCATTGACAACTCAAAATTATAATCTTGTCTCACTTTCAGTTCCTGTGACAGTGC
This sequence comes from Staurois parvus, assembly GCF_062004578.1. Classification (NCBI taxonomy): domain Eukaryota; kingdom Metazoa; phylum Chordata; class Amphibia; order Anura; family Ranidae; genus Staurois; species Staurois parvus. The sequence continues at coordinate 7,057,300 of NW_028319098.1, forward strand.
TCACTAGGACAAATAGAGAGGGTGAATCTCCCACTGGAGATGAAGGCTACAAAAAAAAATGACATAGATTTATTTATATACAGTATTTTTGTACTGTGTGAGAATAAAAAGGATTCTGTGGCCAATAAACATAGCCAGGTGGCCCATGAAATTTTTGTTAAGCAACTGTCAAGAAGTCTGGTGAAGAAGTCAATGCGTGGAGGAAGCCAATACCCAAGTGCTTGCTAAAATGATGACATTACATCATATATCTTTTCTGCATTAAAGGTGGAGGGTCGGAATCTTAAAGTAGCTGTTGAAGCGAAAAGAGCTGTAAGAGTAGAACAAAAGAATAGTAATGGTAGAACAACTGCTGCAAACATTTTATGCACTACTATGTTGTATTCCCTTAGCTTAGGTCTTTATCAGAATGGTTCTTTGCTGTCAGTGCTGATGATTTTCCAAAGAGATACATTGCTATGCATATTCTGTAGCCATATGTAACTTACCAGAATCCTAATTCACCATCAAAAACGGAGCTCTCAAAATTATCTTCCAGCACGAGGAGTGATTCAGTTTTAAAAATCCAAATCTGCTGAAAACTGTAAAAGTGAGGTGATCAAGCTAAGCAAGTATCTGCTCTCATATTTGTCAGTTTAAAAAAGCTTTATTCAGAAAATTAAAAGCTTAGACAAGTAGTAGTATTCTTCAAAATTGTTTGGTGTCTGTCAGATAAACAGGCAAGGATAAGATCTTTTATTTTATTTGGTGAAAGGTTCTTTACTTTGCCATAATGACCTAACTGGCAATGGAGATTTTTGTTGGGCATACATTTTACAAAGAAGCCCTTCTTGCTGACCATGTTTCGTGTTACACGCATATTTAAGATATAAAATGAAACATGTTCAGGATTCTTTTCTCTGTCAGCTCCTGACATTTTTTTTAAAGCGGAGTTCCACCCAAAAGTGGAAACTCCGCATTTCTGCCTTCTCTCCCCCTCTGCTGCCACATTTGGCATCTTTTGGGGGGGGGGAGCGGGTACCTGGTTTTGACAGGTACCCGCTCCCATTTCCATCTCAGTTCGCCGTGGCGAACTGAGACAGAAATTCAGTACCCCCCGCAGCCCTCTGGGACACTTCCATGGTCCCAGATGACTGTAGCCCATTCACAAAGCGCAGAGTGCTTCACTCACGTGCAGTGGGAAACTGGCGGTGAATCCGCAAGGCTTCACTGCTGGTTTCCCTTAGTCAAGATGGCAGCGCCCGCACCCGACAGCCGTATGAAGAATTAGCTTGGGGTGAGGACACTGCTGGATACCTGTATAGGTAAGTGTCTTACTAATTACAGTCAGTAGCCACAGTATTTGTAGCTGCTGACTTATAATATTTTTTGGGGGGATTTGGCGGAGGCTGGAATGCTGCTTTAATTTGGTGAGGTTGTGTGTAGAATCTGTGAAAGAAAAAACTACGAGTCCTTTCTACCATCATGGCAGAGGGATTTTAAGTTCTCAATGGAACATTGATGTCACTGCACTTATGGTCCGTTGATACTGTCTCCAGCATTGTAAATGAAGGTACATGCCTCCATATGGACCTGCTGCTGAAGGGATAGTCTGGTAGTTGCCAGATGCAAAAAAATAATTTATTTATTTATTTCAGGTACTTATATAGCGCCGTCAATTTACGCAGCACTTTACACATATATATTGTACATTCACGTTAGTCCCTAACCCTCAAGGGGTGTACAATCTAAGGTAAATGCACATTTTCAATTACTCAGTATGGGTGCATTTGTTCATTTTTATTTTTTTTGCTGAAGGCAACTTTTAAATTTCTATACATCTCCTATTATGTTGGACCACTCTTTGCAAGCAAAACAGCAATTCTCATTCATCTCCTGTTTACATTCTCTTAACCAAATAAAGTCTGTCCTCTTATACTCCTACTATATTATGCTGTGTTGTTGGTTTGAAAGTTCCCAAGCAAGACAGATACAATTTTAGTGGTGCAATAAAAACAAAGGTTTATTGAATATGCATCGCTTGATTTTATAGTAAGTAAGGGGTTACAAGATGTGTTCTGTAGCTCTTTCATTCTTTACTTCACCACTGATATTGTGTGTGTCTGGCTTTGGTTCTTACACACAGATAATTTGACAGTGCAGCCCAGAGGTGAATGCTGGACAACGTTGAGGCAGAAGAGCTGAGTGGGACACATGCAGTGTATTCTCCACCTACCAATATGGAATTGCCTACATCTGGCCACCTTAAAAAGTGAGTGAATTTCTACTTTCTGCCTCAGTTTGATCCTTGTCTCAACGATACGCTTTCCCCTTTTCTTTTGTACCTTTAGACAGGCATTGCATATCAGATACCCCTGCTGTTTTTGCATCTGATAAAATGAGCCTCATATTTGAAATCAGGGAAGCCAAAAGTGAGATGACCAGAGCACAACACCCATGTTTCCAATGGTTCCCTTTTATAAAACACATGGAACTAGAGCTATATTTCTACAGGCAATTTATCTTTGATTCAGCCACCCTTCCATGCTATTCCTCTGCTCCCACCAAACGCCAACATTTGCCCATTAAATACTGTATGTAGTTACATTCAACTGAACATGTTCTGTATTGTTGAAGATGTTTTGTCCCCTATTCAAGTAGCTTTCTCAGTTTTTATGAGAGCATATCCCAGCATTTATGGTCACATTGGTAACTCATTCACCTTAATCCAATCACCATGGCGTCATATAATACATCGAAAGTTGCTGATGGGTGGTGTGAAAATATGTGAAACTACGCTGTTCTGTTTTACCCTGTTAGTCAAGTTGAATGTGACCAACTACTGCTAGCTATACTCTATAAATGAGGATCTTCGCAGACAAAGAACAGCGGTATTGCCCATAGCAACCAATCCAATTGGAACTTTCATTTTTTAAATAGTTCAAACAATAGGACAATGCAGGCAAATATCCTTTTAGACACTTTTATATATCATAGCTCATTACCCCAGTGCCAGATTTCAGAAGCAAAGGGTCCTGAAGAAAATGGTAATAGGCTTGGAGGAGAATGCTCCGTGTTGATTTATGGAGTGGTTCAAAGCAGTGGCTAAATTGTAAATAAAAAACCCTTGAAACCCCCTTAAGGGTAAAACATTTTCCTTACTGATTACGTAAAATTATTATTATTGTTCCTACATGACAGCTGTGTCATGAATAAAATGAGATTATAAAGACAGCTAGCAAGGTTTTCAGTCATTTTTTAAAACCCATCTACTTCTTGGATATGAAGACATATATGTTCTATCCACATATCTGATTGCTTTTTTCCTTCAATATATGCTCATGCTGTTAAAGCAAATTAAACAGCCTTATATCACTAAGACTGGGAAAAGCTGCATTTTACACAAGACATATTCCATTTGAACAAATATTTACATTTTTGAACTGCCACCACCTTTATGTATGATTATAGGAAATTCTCTTCATTTCTTTCTTGGCATGCTAAAGTAAGGCTCTTTTTTATTCTTTTTAAAATAAAATGAGCATTTTTGGTTAGGGACAGAATAACAAATATTGAAAGATACTTCAAATAATTTCCTAATCTTGAGCCACTTTCAGCATTTGTCACACATAGAGACCAAGAAATTGCCTCCATCTCATTCCAGCTCTGTGTTGAATTAAAAAAACCTCTGCTGCAAAGAAGTGCATGGTGTTGGGAAAGAATAAATTGACTTCTTTCTTTAGCGATGCACATACATTTCCATACATTTCACATCCTAAGGGAACCTGCAAATGCATTCAATAAACAGAAAACTATAAACTACAGCTTGCAATGAAAAAAAGGAATATCAAGTGGCACAATAGTTCCCATTTACTGCAGGTGAAGAGTTAACTGTATTAATATTTTTTTCTGTGCAAGCAAGACAGAACCTGCAAAAACTAATACAGATCTGTATTTGAACCAGAAGTTTAATGCATCCTGAAAGTGTAAAATAAGTATTTGTGAATAATCTTAGACATAACTTAAATTCCATAGGCTACAGCATTGTGATGACATCACGGGGTCCAGAATTTTATGATATAATTTAATTTACACATGGACAGACCTTATTTATCAAAACGTCAGAGGTAAGATTATCTGAGAGAGTATTTATATGAGACAAATCAGACTCAGACATGTATTCTACAGTTATTATTTTACACTGCTTGAATCTGATTGATTTGTACAAGGAAGTACAGACCGGATGCAACTGCATGAGACTGTGTTCAAAGCATTTTTTACATTGTTGGTATGGTTAAATAAAGATACTAGTCATTTCAGTTCAACCTGTGTTGGTGTGGGTGTGTTTTATGTCTCTACCACTTCCCATATCCCTGTATATTGTGTTCGCTACGGTGCCCATCTAAAAATTGTTGAAATTATTGATACTTCCCACTGGCACCACCAATTATGGAAGGGAGCTCCACAACCTTATCCTTGTAATCGTAAAGAACCCCCTACGTAGTCTAAGGTTAAATATTCAGCTTGATTGAGTGGCCATGTGTCTTCTGAAGTGACCTGAGACTAAATAGTTTTTTTTCCCTATACTAAAATTACCATTTAGATATTTTTGTATATTGCGATCATGTCTCCTTTCATGTGTAACTTCTCCAGGTTAAATACTTTTAATATGTGCAACTGTTCCTCATAATGTGAGATGCTCCAGCCCACGTATTAGCTTTGTTGCCCTTCTCTGGACTCTCTCTAGTCCCAGCACATACCTCTGAGGACTGGTGCCTGAATGGACAGAAAACTCAAGATGCAACAAACCAGAGTTTTATAAAATGGAAGCGTTAGAGTTTTATCTCTTGAGTAAATACCCTTTTTAATGCATGATAATAGTCTGCTGGCCTTGCTTGTCATTGCATTTCATTGCTGAGTCTGTCATCCACTAGGACCCCTGGCCTCAGATCCTTTTCCATCCACAATTCCTCCAGAGGTTCTTCTCCAAGCATGTAACTTACATTCATATTTTTAGCTTCCAAGTACATTATTTTACATTTTTTACATTGAATCTCATTTGCCATGTAGTTGCCCACCCCTTATGCAGTTGCTATTTCCAGGCTATTACACTGCTTAGCTTTGTTTTGTCAGAAAAACTAAGATTTAATTATTTATGCCAACCTCTATGCTGTTTATGAACAAGTTAAACAGAATTGGTCCTAGGACAGAGCCTTGAAGTACTCTAGAGAAGGTAGCGCTGATCCAGGTAGGCTCGCCACTCCCACAATCCTTCAGCTGGCCCAGTTCTCACACCTGTGTTGTAGATCAAAGGAAAGTTCGGGAGGTCACACTAAAGCAAATATCTACTTTATTGTATAGAAAAGCAGCTTAAGAAAACCATACTGTATGCAAGGGGGGAACACTCGTGTGTTCACTCACAGGTTCACGTGTATCACGCTAACAACGATTAAGTGCTGAGGTTAGTGAGATACACGTGAACGCTCCCCCCCCCCCAGCTGGCATACAGTATGGTGTTTTTAAGTGCTTTTCTGTACAATAAAGTGGGTATGTGCGGCCTCCTGGACTTTCCTTTGACCTACTTGGAGTACTCCACTTACAACTCAGGACCAGATTCAGAAGATATGCTCTTTGTCACCACCCTTTGGATGTGCTCCTCTAAGCGTTTTTCTATCCACGTACATACACTATTGTCAATACCAACAGACCTCAATTTGTAAATTAAGCATTTATGGGGTACCATATCAAATGCTTTGTTGAGATCTAGATACAGTACATCCACAGACCTAATGTTAACAGTTTGGTCTGGCAAGAACAATCCTTCATAAATCCATACTAGTTACTATTAATTATACTATTTTAAGCAGCAAATTCTTGGATATAGTCCCTTATCCCTTCCAATAGTTTACATACAATTGATGTTAGGCTGACTGTCTTTCATTTTCCAGCTTTGTATCTCAGCGCTTTTTTGATTATTGAAACCGTTAGCTTTTTGCCAATTATCTGGTACCATTTTGGTCAGTAAGCTGTCTTTAAAGATTATGAATAATGGTCTAGCAATGACCTGGCTAGGTTCTTTGAGAACTCTCCAGTGTAAGCCATCTGGTCCTGCTGATTTGTTCACATTAAGTTTTTTTTAAGTGTTTTCAGAACACTGGCTCCTATTATCCACAATGGTACAATCCATGCTGTATTGCCAACAATATTGTCTTGTCTATTATACCCCTTCTTTTCCATAATTAAAACTGAGGAGGACAATGTATTTAACACAGTTGCCTTCTCCCTGTCACTTGTAACCAACTTCGCCTGATTATCCTTTATTGGGCCAATATGTTCTGACTCTGCAATTTTACCATTAATATATTAAAGACAATTTGTTTAGACTCTTTTTTTACTCTCCTCTACTATGAGTCTCTTGTGGTCTACTTTCGTTGACCTGATCATATTCTTACATTTACAATATATTTTTTTAACCACTTCCTGTCCGGACACTTTTACCCCCTTCCTGTCCAGGGCAATTTTCATCTTTCAGCGTTATCACACTTTGAATGACAATTGCGCAGTCATGCAACACTGTACCCATATGCATTTTTTACCATTTTTTTGAGACAGATAAAGATTTATTTTGGTGGTATTTATTCACAGCTGGGATTTTAATTTTTTTTTTTGCTATGTAAATGAAAAAGTCCAAAAATGTTGAAAAAAAGTGTTTTTCTTATAAAATTTTGCAAATAAATAATCTTTCATCATAAATCTTGGCCAAAATTTATTCTGTTATCTTTTTAGAAAAAAAAAAAATAAGCCAAATTAGTTTATAACCAAAAATTATAATTTTTAAACATTTTTTTAAATTTTTTTTTCTATATTATTATTTATGGGTTTTTTTTTACATACTGTCACCCTAGCAGTACAGTGTCACCATGGTGACACTGTACTACTTGTGGGGGGTGATGAAGATTTTTTTTTTATACAGTGATTGCTTTTACACCCATATAGGATGTAAAAGCAATCATTTCTCTTTCTCTCTGTCTGCATTCTTGCAGCCATTGAGAACTACTGAGTGAGCTGTGATTGGTCACAGCTTATCACATGGTACAAGGCTGTTGTGAATAGCCTTGTACCATGTGACCTCTGTGATCATTCACAGATTTCACACGTAGTAAGCAATGATGTCGATGTCACAAGTGACATCTTGCTGGTTACTTTGCATGTGATCACTGATTGGCCAATCAGTGATCACATGACCGGGACCTTGTACAGAGGTCCCGCCCAACGATCGGTGTTTCACTGTGTCCGGAGGACACAGTGGGCACCGGATCTCGGTGCTGTGCGCTCCCAGGGAGCGCGCACAGCAAGAAATGGCGGGTGCCATTTATAAAACGGCAACCCGCCCCTAGAGTGCCACCGTCCTGCCGTTTATAAACAGCAGGCGGACGGCAAGTGGTTAAAGGACAGTGTTTTTACTTTCATATGTTTCTTTATGCTCACATCTAGCCACCCAGGACTAACCTTAGTTCTTTTATATTTTAGGTCCATTGGAATACACTGGCTAATGCCAGTAATTAATATGTTCCTAAAGCAATCCCAATTTTCCCCTGTGTTTTTTTTTCTAAAATATCTTCCCATTTAATGTTGTGAAGTGTTGAGCACAGTTTAGTAAAGTTGGCTCTCTTGAAATTAAATTTAAAGTAGAACTATAGGCAAAATGTTTTTTTTTTTTATTTTGGATAGAGCAAGGGAGGGTTATAACCCCTGTCCGATTTTCTGTCCGTTCACTTTTTGTCTCATAGCCAAACAGGAAGTAATAGGAAATCCCTGCAATTTAATGGAATTATTGAGGGACCCGAGTCATCAGAACTAGTGTCCCCATTGGAAGAGTTCCCCTGTATTACTTTTCTGAGGACAGTCCAAAATTTGGGATTTTTTTATACTTTCACTTTGAATAATAATGGTAAATGAGACAAATAGAGAGGGTGAATCTCCCTAACGGGAGACAGCAATAAAAACTGACAGGTGTTCTAATCCATCTCCACTCTATCCAAAATTAAAAAAGTTTTGACTTTAGTTATACTTTAATGTTCTTATTCTACCTTTTTGTTTTCCTACTATTTACAGTGAATGTAACTATCCTGTGATCACGGTTTCTCAAGTTATCCCTTACTTCAATGTCTGCAATCAGTTGTGTGCTGTTTGTAATTAATAGGTCAAGCAGAACTTTGTTTCTAGTTGGGGCATCCACCAAATGACACATGGAACTGCCCTCCAAGACATTCAAGAATTGACGAGTCTTGGATGAATGAGCAGTTCAATCTACCCAGTAAAAATCTGGGTAATTAAAGTCCCCTATGATAATCATATTGCTCTGATAACTGTGAAAGGAGATCAGTTTCCTCTTCATCCTTTAACTTTGGGGGCCTGTAGCTTACACCAACTATTAAATTCCCTTTTGTTGGTTCCCTTTGAAGCTCCAGGTACATGGATTCTACCTTCTCCTTTGCCCCATTAGCAATGTCATCCTTTGAGATCACTAGCAAATCACCCTTGACGTACATGCGCACCCCTACCCCTTTTTTTCTTTGTTGTTTGACATGTGTCACTCTTCCATGTGCTCCTTACTGCAAAGGCCAGTTATAGATTGGGGCAGTTTTTTTTGTACTGTTGAAGTCCTGATCATGTATCAGTAGTTCCAGGTATTCAATTTTATTCACCAAACTCATAGCACTTGTGAACATGCCTTTTAATTTTGTATCAGCACATGTTATTTTATCCTTGTTTGTTCTGAGCCTGCAGTAGGATTCTGCCAGCCTATGTGGTCTTAGGTCCTACCAATACATTAACATCTTCTGCCTCTTGCTCCCTGTCTGGAATAGTTTCCCCTGATCCCTTCCCTCCATCACCTAGTTCAAAGTTCCTTTAATTTTTTTGGTCATCTTTTCCCCCAACAGAGCTGCATCCTCCACGTTTAGGTGAAGTTCATCCATGCTAAAGAGCTGGTAACCGTCTTGCACCAGTCCTTCAGCCACTTGGTAAGTTCCTTAAGCTCTTACTGCCTCTCTGGTGTTGCTGGAATACTGCCTTGGGGGATCCTCACCGGAGCAGTCATTTCCCTGGCAGCTAGAGAAGGTAGTCGATACCAACATTGTCACTCCTGAGCTGATATCCCAATATCATGAAACTTGGCATATTTATTGGGATGTACCAACTCAGGACTGGCCTCTCTGATGCTCTTCACCCTACCCCTCCTTCGAAGTGTAACCCAGCTACCTACCTCTGGCTCCTGCACCTTCATATCACCTCCCCACTTTATACTGGCTGCAGCCAATACCTGATGGGTAAGGTCCAAACACCTTTCCAGGTTGGTGATGCTTCACAGTGTTGCTAGCTGATTCTTCAGATCCAGGATCTGGGCTTACAAACAAACAACTTGCTTACATCTTGCACAGCAGAATTCACCCTCGATGCGCTGTTCAAGGAACGTATACATGAAACAAGATGTGCTCTAGGCCTCATCACCACTCCTGTTGGATATTTTACATGCTAATGTTGTGGGAACAAACCAGGAAGAATTACAAATTATTTTATATAATTTGTTATTAAACTTCCTTCTTAACTTTAATTTTATTCTGAGCACTAGTAGCTTCCTTAACTATTTAGGATCTCTTGCTCACTGATAACATAGCCCCTGGTGCCCTGTTTTCCTGGTCCTACTTACTTATCACAAGGCCCCTGGCATCTTTTCCTCCTGCTCCAACCTGCTGTTCACACAGTCCCCAGTGTCCTCTCCACATGATCCCACTCACTGATCACATGGGCCTCATCATCCTTTCCTCAGGCTCACAGGTCGCATAGCCCCCAGCGTCCTCTTCTCCTGGTCCTGCTCACTGATCACACGCCCCCTACATCCTCACCTCCTGCTCTCACATGGTCCCTGCTGTCTTTACATCCTGCTCTCACTCACTGATCACAGCCCCTACATCCTCTCCACCTGCTTCTGCTCACTGATCACACAACCCCCTATGTTCTTTCCTCCTGCCCACTGATCATGCAGCCCCCAGTATCCTTTCCTCCTGATTCCACTCATAATGCCTCTGTACAACCAATGCTTCAGCACACACAGTGCCCATTACTCAGTTACCCACAGAGCCTTAGTCCTCATACTGCCTCAGATTACTCACACTTCCACAGTACCTCCAGTGCCTCAGTTACTCACAGTGCCTAATTTCTCAAAATGCTACAGTTACTCACAATGTTTAATTTATTCACAGTGTCCCCAGTTACTTTGACTCAGCACTCACATTGCCCCAGTTACTCAGTTACACTTCAATGATGTCCATTTGTTTCTGGGTCTAGTGCTGAATGGCCAACCTGAAGCATGATGGAAAAAGATTTGATGGTCCTAGTGGTCCTTCACAAAACATTGGTTCGGTCTCATTTTGGGTATGCAGTTTAGTTGTGGTCATCAATTAAAATAAAAGATTTCCTATGTCCTGGGTGAGGACATGTCACAATTTAAGATTGGAGGAAAGGAGATTTAAATTTAAACCGTGGAGAGAGTTCATTTCAGTCAGAGTAGCAACTTGTGGAACTCCCTTTTCCAAGTGTTGGTATGTGCTAGGAGACACATTCAAAAAATTCTAGATGTCTTCTTGATGAGCACAACATACAGGGATATGTAGGGTCTTAGAAAGCAAACTGACACACACACACTCACACACATACACATAGGTTGGATTTAATGAACCTGTGTCTTCCTCCAACCGTATGCACTATATAGCTATGTAACATCCTGAAATGGTAAGCTGTTCAAAAGCCTCTACATGTACAGTGTCCTTAAATGTAAAATATGGGAGATGCCATTTTGAAGACACAATGACATATTTAGGATAAAATCTCTGTTATGAGCTGGAGAGGGGAGGAGCACATTAAATACTCAGGGCTGAGATGGCTGATGCAGAATCTGATGAACTAAAAATGTGTTCAAGATGCTACAAGACCTAACCAATTATCTGGAATCAGTGCCTGAAAAGCTATCAGTTAAGATGTTCAGAGAAAGGTCATTCTAGACATTCACCACAGATAACCTGCTAATGTCTGACTTGCTGCTGACTTTTAAGCCAACACATATTCCACAAATGACCGCTGTAGCAGAGCTGTATTGATGTGTGTATAAATCAGTTCTGTTGTTTTCTATACAATATCTGTGCTTATACAAAATTCTGATCTAGCCATCACTCTGGATTACCAAATCTCTTGTAAATGTTGGCATCCACAGAGTGGTGGTGGAGTAATGTCATTTGTCTAGGGTGCTTTTGTATGTCTAGCATTAGGGTATATTTAAAGCCAAAACTTTGACTTAGTGGAGAATTTTCCCACGAGTTCTTGATAATGGGAAGTAGGATGATATCTGTCCAAAAGGAAAAGGAAATCCCCTTTTAAACAGTTGTCATTAGAGACAGGTGTGTCCATCATAGAGACAAGTGCATCAATTAGAAACCTCTCCTTTTCCAATGACAACTGTAAAAATTGCAAATTTCCCATCTCCATCTGTTCCTGTGACAATGGGAGGGTCATTCTCCCCAGCAAAGACACCGACAGCAATAAACCTAACAATTGTTGAAGTAATATAGTATAGTACCCATTTACTCACTATGCTCAGATGCAAGAACAGGCCCCTTTAACTCTGTTTCCTACAATTCCCTGAATTTCTAGACTTGCCCAAGGAGTATGTATTCCTCAGACTTACTCTCTCAGCAGGTCATACAGTCTCAGCTCACATGATGTGGAAGTGAACCTGGAGGCGTACCTTTCCCAGCTTTTTGATGGTGGGAGTGTTGGGTATGTGTTTGAAAGGGGGAATTGGCAATTATGAGTCCTTAAGAGAGGGGCATCTCCATATGGAAGGAACCTTGACTTATTGTTTATATATCGTTATATTTAGATCATTATACAAGCAGTTCTATGGAATATATGCCCTATATGGATCCACCTATGTACACCTATACATGAATTGTTCTGCTGTTTGCGCTTCTATCAAGTAAGTGACTCTTTGTTGCTTGGTGTTTGGGTCTGCTCCCCCTCCCGTTTTCCTCTTCCCCTTTGATTTATTTTATTTTATCCTTTGTTGGTTAGGATACCATAATATTTGGACATCAGGATGAATAATGGATATAGATGCCCACTGAAGTCTATTTTGTCTACTACCTACTTCCATCTGTATCAGTATGTGGGCTTGCGGAGAGCAGTTTTCAGTGTTTATGTTGTCTCTGGAAAATGTCTTTATATGATTAATGCTTTATATATATATATATATATATATATATATATATATTAAGGCAATTTGCCTCCAATCTCTACGGTCCTGAGGAAGCTAACAAGCAAAACACGTTGACCTTTTGATGGATATATTATCTTCAATCTCTCCATTTCTACTGGCATTTTCCCTAACTCTCTAAAACATGCGCTAGTCACCCCCATACTTAAAAAGGTCTCGCTGGACCCCACCAATCTTAGCAACCTAAGACCCATATCCTTACTCCCTTTTACCTCCAAACTCCTTGAACATCTAGTCTACAACTGGCTGAGCTACCACCTTTCTGAGAATAACCTTCTCAATCACCTTCAGTCTGGATTTTGCCCACAACACTCCACAGAAACTGCTCTCCTAAAACTCACAAACGACTTACTAACCGCTAAAACCAATGGTCACTATTCCGTACTCTTACTCTTGGCCCTCTCTGCTGCCTTTGACACAGTTGACCACCCCCTCCTCCTCAAAAAACTCTATTTACTTGGTCTCCATGACTGTACTCTCCGTTGGTTCAAATCTTACCTATCTCAACGAACCTTCAGTGTCACTTACAACTTTACTTTCTCCTCTACTACTCCTTACTGTTGGGGTCCCCCAAGGTTCTGTCCTTGGACCTCTCCTATTCTCGATCTACACTTCTTCCTTGGGTCAGCTGATAGCTTCCCATAGTTTTCAGTACCATTTCTATGCTGATGACATACAAATCTATCTCTCTACTCCTCAGCTCACCCCATCAGTTTGCTCATGTATCACCGATTTACTAACAGACATATCAGACTGGATGTCACACCACTTCCTAAAACTCAATCTATCCAAAACTGAGATCATAATATTTCCTCCCCCACTTGCCTCTTCCCCTGATTTCTCTGTCAAGATCAACAGCACCATTATCAACCCATCCCTGCATGCCAGGGTGCTAGGGGTAAACCTGGATTTTGAACTATCCTTTCAGGCCCACATCCAATCCCTGTCAAAATCATGCCACCTCAACCTCTGCAACATCTCTAGAATATGTCCCTTCTTAACCAATGACACCACAAAGCGCCTAATTCACTCCCTGATTATCTCTCACCTTGACTACTGCAACTCTCTACTCATTGGCTTACCTTTACAGGTATAGGCTATCCTCCCTCCAGTCCATCATGAATACTGCTGCCAGGCTCATCCACCTTATCAACCATTCAGTGTCTGCTACCCCTCTCTGCCAATCCCTCTACTGGCTTCCACTTGCCCAAGGAAAAAAAAATTCAAAATACTAACAAAAACTTACAAAGCCATCCACAACTCTTCCCCCAGCTACATCACCAACCTGGTCTAAAAATATCAACCAAACTGCTCTCTTCGATCCTCCCAAGACCTTCTGCTGTCAAGTTCCCGTGTCACCTCCTCCCATGCTCCCCTCCAGGACTTCTCCAGAGCTTCTCCCATCCTATGAAACTCCCTACCCCAATAAGTCTGGCTATATCCTAATCTATACACCTTTTAGACAATCCCTGAAAATCTTTCTATTTAAAGAAGCCTATCCTGGTTCTAGTAAAGTGCCTTTTATTTCCTCAATCAGCTCATCCCCCCACAGCTATCGCCTTTTGTATCACTCAACCTTAGATCGTAAGCTCTAACGAGCAGGGCCCTCTGTTTCCTCTTGTACTAAATTGTATAGTAACTGTAATATCTACCTGCATTTTGTAAAGAGCTGCACAAACTGTTGGCGCTATATAATTCTTGTATAATAATAATCATAATAATATAATGCTATAGAGAACATAGCTGATACATTTGGGCTGTTTAGCCATTTATTGTTCTTAAACAAGTCAATATTTATGTTGTATTCAATAAAATATGTATTTTTTTATAACAAATATGTGAGTCTGCCCTATACTGTACCAGTAAAGTCCCATGCTGCTCCCTTGGGGTATTTTACTATTGATGGGGAAGTGATAACTGGGCAAGTGATCTGCAATTAGGTGAGAGGCCCTGCACTGTCTGATCCAGTATACTGGCAGTCAGGAAGAAGCTGTATGGCATGAAACCTCCACAGAAGCTACTGTTGGAAACCCTCCCTTATTTCTACCAGAGTAATCTAGTTCGATTGGGTTGGGCCTTTTTCCTTGTCTCCTGGACCTCTTCAAGCAGATTCTCCAATGTTATCACAACTACCCTGGACTTCCCTTTGAGGATAATCACAAGTGATTGTTTTACTGAAGTAATTCGCTTGCCTCTCTGTTATTATAGGGTACAGATTACGGGGTTGATTTAAAAGGCAAAGAGACTATACACTGTGCAAGGGAATTTTCCCTAAAGCTTAGTGAATGAGGTGCTGACTTCCATCACCTAATCATGTGCAAGCAAAAATGCTGTTTTTAATTTTTCTTGCATGTGATTGTATATTTTTTGCAAAGTGAAATTTCCCCACATTGAATATGCTCTGGGGGAAATTACTTTACAAAGTTTAACTTTCTTTGCAAAGTGAATAGTCTGTTTGCCTTTACTAAGTCTGCCCCATGCTCTACATCAACCCCTAGTCACCAAGAAGTAGCTGCGAAGAGTCCATATTTGTGCAGCTTTTATTGTTCTGCAGTGGACTGTCTGTATGTTTATTTTCTGTCCAGAACCTGTTTACATTATTGCTTCTAGCTTTGCAGATATTTTATAAACTGCAAATTACAACTACTCTCTTTCTGTAAAAAGTAGTGAGAAGCACTGTGTTACTTTTGTGGGAGTTAGCAGGCAACTATCAAAAACCCAGGACTCTTATGCATGGTATATAGGAAAATATGGAGGTGAAGTAAAGAAAGGAAACCCTGCTCCACCTGTAAAAGTTCAAAAGAAGGTTTTATTTATGCACTGGACAGATAGAATCAACTGACACTTACAGCGTGTATCATGCTAATTACCCCTTTGGATTTCTAATATATTGGAGCAGTACACACTTTGTTCAACAGTACCAAGGCCTGATGAATGGGGATCTTTGTAGGCCCCCGAAAAGCATTGGCTTTTCCTGTTAAGCAAAGATAAAACCTTGTTCTGGAGTGTTCTCTGCTTTGCCAGCAGTATGAAATATATACCTGAAAGGGCTTATATAAACTTGGAAAAATTTCCTAATCTATCAGAAAAAAAAGTTCTGGGCTTTAGATACACTTTAAGGTTACAACACCTATGACATGGCAATAGCATGCAGTAATTCTAACCTAGCTTATCAGGTAAGAGAACATAAGGTTGCTGGAGGTAGAATGCTATTCTGTTAGATTGCTAATAGTTGCCCTGTTATGTTGCCTCATAGAGATCTGCTATAAAACAAATGTTTTGATTGAAAATGCAGTGCCTTATATGACCAAAACCATATTTCATTTTTTTTCTCTTCAAACTGTACGACACACTTTTAAAACATAAAATCACAGAATAAGTATGCCGTTTTTACTGTGCATTAGTGGTTACTACATCTGCTTCTGATATCATATTAATTACAATACTCAAATCTTCCAGCACAGTAGTGTAAACCCTGATTGCATAATGTACTTTTGCGGACCCTATATTGAACTTGTGGTTGTGTGGTTATTATTCCACTTCCGGTGAAGTCAGTCTTTATGCTGCCAAGACCTTGGTAATAATTATGTCCATAGACTTTTAATTTAGGGCAGCAGCACCCAATATTTTGTGTACTGTAGCTTGTACAGGACTCACACACACTAAGAACTTTGATATTTCAAGTGTATTGCCCATATAATGTAAATGGGTGGAATTGAGCTGAGCATACTGTGCAAACTATTTCACGGGAGACACAGGGGGCACAGAGACATATTGGTTTTATACTGTATGGTGTATAGCGCACTAAACTGGTAATACCAACTCTGTTGGTGTCGTGTTCTCATTAGTGGCTACAATGAGCAAGATGACTGAAATTCAATATTGAGGTCTATAGCATACTGTTTCCATACATGCCCCCTACCAGGCCACAGAAGGATAAGAGTCTGACCTCTTCTAATTGCTTTGACTCTTCAGACAGTCGGGTTATTTTACCTCACAGTCTCCAAGTTGGCATCAGGTCCTTGATTGTTAAACAGAAGAGTCAAACCTTAATGTGATTTGGGAACTTGGCCTAATATTTGAGTGATGAGATAAAGAAAAGAGTAAAACTTACTAATGCTGTATCTTCACATCTTTTTTTCAACTCTACATGCACTTCATTGCTTAAAGAGAACATGCTTATATCAGGGGCTGGCATGAATGACTTTGTCAGTGTAATGCAGCTCCTTCATTGTGCAGTCAGCTAAGAAAAACATGGATCAGGCTATGTTGCTGATGCTCCATCATTCAGTCACAGTTTGTAGAGAGGCCTGGACCACGCTGTGCCACTGCTGCTACTTTATTGTTCAGAGTTTGCTGCTGATGTTCCTTCATCATCCAGCCACATATTTTGAGAGACCTGGACCAGGCTTTGGTGCTGATGCTCTATCATCGAGTCACAACCTGTAGGGAGTCCAGGACCAGGCTGTGTTTCTTATGCTCCTTCATCATCCAGCCACATCTTGTAGAGAGACCTGCACCAGGCTGTGGTGCCGATACTCAATATCCCAGTCTCAATCTGTAGAGGGTTCTGGACCAGGCTATGTTGCCGATGCACCTTCATTGTCTAATCATAGTGTGTAGAGAGTCCTAGACTAGCCTGTGTCGCTGATACTCCTTCATCATCCAGCCACACCTTATAGAGAGTCCCAGACTAGGCTGTGTCACTGATACTCCTTCATCATCCATTCCAGCCACACCTTATAGAGAGTCCCAGACTAGGCTGTGTCGCTCATACTCCATCATCCAGCCACACTTTGTAGAGAATTCTGGATCAGGCTGTGTTGCTGCAACTACATCCAGTCTCAGTTGGTAGAGAGTCGTGAACCATGCTGCAGTCTCAGCTGCGATGCAGATTGGAGGGAGGTTTAGGACCTTGATGTGCCGTTTAAAAAACTAAAATGGCTATAAACAGGCTAAACAAAATTACACATTTTTTTAACAAATAAAACTTTTGAGTTTAGTTGTTTGCCAATAGTTCAGCTGTAATGTGGACCTAGCAGCAGATACTGTATGCATTTACATGTTAAGTACATGCTTGCTGTGAAATTTGTAAGTTTAACACTTTGAGGTATTTACTACCTCTAATTATCTTCACAGCACCCCTCCGATAACATTTTCATCTTCCCCTCCATCCATAAGGCAGGAGCCATCTTTGTTCATCCATCATCATAGTTCAGCATTTATTTCCTGAACTGTTTGCTGAAATGCTGTAAGTGCGGCAAACAATTTACCCTCAGCCGCAGTAGTGACTATTCTACAAACTTTAATGCATGCTGGAGAATCTCGCTTATGATATTCATGATTCTTAGCGGAGAAGGTTCTTTTCCATTAAATGGATGTCTCAGTCTCATAAATACTTATAAATATTAATATTTGGCTAAATGGTGTTAGTTTCATTCAACCTCCTGCAGATACGTAAAACAATGCATACAGAAGAAACAATAGAACTGTTGCATGTCACAATACATAGTAATATATTATTTAGTTAGTGCTGTATCCTATTCAGAAAAAAAACATTTTGTCATGATTTATGTATGTTAAAGGTTTAAATTAGGTATGTCAGAGTAACTGACTACTTATTGATAGGTGTAACGAAAACTCGCCAACCACGGTGCAAAAACTGAAAAGAAACATCTCAACAAACATGTTGACAACTAAATGTCAAAACAAGAATGTTTTTACTTGCCTATTTTTCCCATATTTTCTGAGGATATTTCACATACTGATTTGTACCTCCTTCTATATTGATTTGTATCTTTTTCTTTTGGCTATTTTTGTCAGATGTCCTCAGTTAGCATCCTTATGCAACAACTGTGGAGATAAAACTATTTACATGATAAACCACCCAGTGAGAGTATAGTAAAATTTCTGCCCAGCATTACAAAGCAGAACCTGTATGTACAGTATAATAATTAAATTTGGCAGTCCCTATATACATACTGTATATAAATAAAAATTGTTTTTAAAACAAGGGTAAACATGTATATTATTTGATTACATTCACAGTCATTAAAAAAGCTTACAAAGACTTTTACTGGACTGACTGAAAGTTAGTCTACTAAAGCATCTAAGGCAGGAAGGAATCTGATTGGCTGGGCAGATCAAGAAGAATGCCTTAGCCTTGATGACCGCCCAATGTGGAACGGGTGTCTGGGGAGTTTTATTTCAGCCAGGACCCTCAAGGACAGCGGGGTACCCACAGTTGCTCACAGGAAATTTGGCTGCCAGAAAGTGGAGAAAAAGGGTTCTGATTGGCTGCTATGGGCCCTTTACTGGGCAGGGAAGCAGGAGTTCTACACAGAAGCCAGAGATGGCCGCTGTGTGATGTGTACTGGGTTTAGAGTGTCAAGAGATCAGGACACATGTTGTGCTGCAATTCAGGCTGAATTAGAGAGCCCGGAGAGCTGAGACTGTGCTGGGAGAGGAACTAGGGACACATAAATGTTGAGAGCTATGTGTGCTGTTCAGTGTGTCACAACATGTGTGCCACATCTAGACCATGTGTTGTGCTGCTGCAATAGAGATACCATGTGCTTCTGAGAGACAAATCTGCAATTGTTACAGTGTTAATGTGTCCAGAATGTTCTGTCATTCCTGTAGTTCCAGTGTCCTATCATGAAAGGACCTTCTTCCATTGCAGGCTTGAAAAGTATGTCCAAGGCCTGGCAGGCTACTTTTCAGGGACTGTGCTTTGGTTTTATTCCACAACCACCCTGAGTAGGAGAGTGAATCTAAGATGGGACAGTGACCAGGATGACCACAGTTCTACTGAAAGGTCTACTGGCTACCAAAGCATGTTACTATTGCCACTGTCACTGCCATCGATATATTTTGCCATGGGGGACTGTGAGTTCTTTGTGCTGTGGATCACAAATTCTGCTTTTAGGTAAAGAGCACTTCCCTATGAGGAAAGGGTCAGCAAGACTGTAGATTATGCTCCACTGGCCAGTGATTAAACAGGGCCTGTGCACCACTTGCTCAAATCAATAAACATATTGCAATAGAAAAAGGGCTTGTGCTTAGTAATTAGGCTTCACTGTTAGCATTGTTTTTGTCTTGTTACCTACATTACCTCTGTTAATATTGTGGTAACATTGTTCCTCTATGCTGAGTGCATTCTGACTGAGCCATTTCAAAGGCACCCGTGAGGAATGAACAGTGCTATTTTGGTAATTGGTGTCACATACTAAACTGTTAATTATTCTGCTGTTAAGGTGGCCATACATTGCTCAGTGAAACCACACATTAGAGGTGGATGGGGGACTACTCCTGTGTCAGAATATACAGATCAGCACTGCAGCCATTGGCTGCAGCCTCATGTGGGCGGGGCCTACTCACTCTGTATATGGTGGTACTTTTTGCATGTGCACGTGCTCAACAATGCCGGGACCAGGCATGACCATGTTCATATCACATCAACATTATTGAAGAACATAGACTTAGAGACGAGCCATACACTGTGTGCAGTGGTAAAATGTACAGAATCCCTCTGTGAAACATATTGTCATGTGTCACAACTCACCTTACCTGTGAGATGTTGCATTTAGGAGGGACACTGCTGAGCCTATGCCCTCTCCAATGTCCAGCGTACCTCTGCCATCTCACTCCCAGGGACAGAATGGAGTCCCGCCATGCACATAGCTGGAACTCATGCAAGAACTTGATGGACTCTTGTTGCTCCCTCGTGCCATGCGGCCAGGTTGTGGGTCTCTGTAATGATCCTCTTGCTACCAGAGGACCCATTGCCATGCCAGGTAAAATGCTTCATGACAGGCAGATGTTCACTTTCCACCAGTCCTTGGTAGAAATTGTGGAAAAAGAGAACAGTTTTCATGGGTAACCGAGTTAGCCCTTTTTAGAAGCTTTTCTTCTGTAACCCCTTTTGTGTGCTTTAAAGGCTCTGTTCTTTCCTATGCCAGAAATCATCATGCACCCCTTTAAAGTAACTTCAGACCAGTTTTGCAAACAGTTTAACAAACTTTACTGTAACTTTTCTGTGGTGATACTGATAGAAACATGACATAGTCAAGACCCTAACTGACTAAAAGAAGGCTGCCCAGGCAAAGATGGCTATTACTGGCATTTCCCTACCACTGGTAGTGGCCTTCGGTTCTCCAGTGTCTGTAGAACTACATGCTGGATCCTCATGTGGCTTTCAGCACTTTTGAATTCCCCTTCAGGCTCTAGAGCTCTCCAGACTCTCCTCACTCAAACCATTCCAGGAAGGCTTACATGTTGCAGTAGTCCTTCCTCTGAAATCCCATGTGAAAGAGCTCAAGTTCTGAGCCCCTCCCCTTGTATTTTGTGGCTTACAGCAGGGGTAGGACTCAGAAAGCTCAGGAAAAGAGTCTATCCCATCCCAGGCAGCCTGTAACTGTCTGTGTAACTACACTGTGCAATGAAGACAACAGCAGAAATACATACAATGACACTCCACAAAGCACCTGCTTACACTCTGATTGATCAACTTTTTTTTAAGTAGGTTTGTTCAGACCTATTGTCTGTTGATCAATAAATCAACTTCTACTGAGCAACAATGTCCACACATGGATCGAAATTCAGCTGGTCCCTGCTGAACCGGCTACATTTTGATCCATTATTATTCACCTTTATTCACTCTCATTTTCCCTCTATAGGGCTTTGCCTCTTTAACCACTTCCCGTCTGGCCCATGTACATAAACAGCCGTACGAGAATGCTGCCGGAGCGGGTTGACGTTTCTAAACGTCCCCCCACATCCATTGCCTGTGCACGCTCCCTGGGAGCACACGGCACAGCGATCTGTGTACGGGACCTCTGTATGTGATCACTGATTGGCTAATCAGTGTTTACATGAATAGTAGTAAACAAGATGTCACTTCCTGCCATCATTGCTTACTACTTGTGAAATTTGAGAATGATCACAGAGGTCACATGGTACAAGGCTATTCACAACAGCATTGTACCATGTGACAAGCTGTGACCAATCACAGCTCTCACAGTATTTCTCAATGGCTGCAAAAATGCAGCCAGAGAGAAGGAGATATGATCGCTTTTACAGCCTTTACGCATGTAAAAGCAATAAGTGTAATAAAAGAAAAAAAATCTTCATCACCCCCACAAGTAGTAGAGTGTTACTATGGTGACACTGTACTGCTAGGGTGACATTATGTAAAAAAAACAAAAAAAAAAAAGATTAAAATTGAAAGATTAAACTTTTTGGTTATAGACTAATTTGTGGTTTTTGGGATTTTTTTTTTTTACTAAAAAGATAGCTGAATACATCTTGGCAAAGATTTAGGAAGAAAGATTATTTATCTGCAAAATTGTATAAGAAAACCCCTTTTTTTTTTTACATTTTCAGACTTTTTAATTTATATAGCAAAAAAATAAAAATCCCAGTGGTGAATACATACCACCAAAAATTAAGTTTTATCTGTCTCAAAAAATGCTAAAAAATTCATATGGGTACAGTTTTGCATGACCGTGCAATTGTCATTCAAAGTGTGATAGCAATGAAAGCTGAAAATTGGCCTGGACTGGAAGGGGGTGAAAGTGTCCAGACTTGAAGTGGTTAATAAAGCCCATTTAAAATGCTTTAGGTGTATCCATGTAATCTCAGGTCCAGATAAGGGTAACTCAATATGGGTGTAGGGCAGAAAGAACCCAATACATCCACTGGCTCATCCAGGGGTAGTACTACAAAAGTATTAAAAATTACTTTTGAAATAACATTAAAGTATTGAAGCTTCTATGAGGATTTAGTTATTGGATTTCATTTTCTTTGCTTTCTTTAAAAGTTGGCTGCCAAATAAGAGGAAACAGCACTTTAACCCCTTCATCACCCATTACTTTTGCGCTCATGTCATCCCCTATCCCTACATAGTATACAGATATAATCATCTCTCTTTGTCACCTCCTTTTCTGTTTCCCCGACACTATATAAGATATACATTAACATAATCCATCATATTTTTAAAATTAATTCTCAATTCAGCTGATTGCAACCAACATCTTAATCTGTGCCAAAACATAAGTGACATATGCAGAGAAAGATGTGTTTTCAGTGTGTAATTTAAGCTACTTGACAGAGAAAAGCAATGTGGGAGATTTATGAAGCTTTAAGGTAAAGCGGGCCAGCTAAGATTATGGTATACTTGTTTAGAAGAAGTGTGAGCTGAAGATCCCTGATTTACAGTGACATACATCTAGATGAAAATATACTTTGCAAATTGCCTAGAGGAGCCATCCTTTATTAAGTGTTTGATGGGTATAGAAACGTACATATCTATTCCGGCAGATCAGGAATACTGATGTTGAATTTACAAATATGATCTTCACATTTATTTGATTTGCTTACATTTTAGCATCTGATTTTGTCATTCAAAATGCACATTTTGCACGGCGTTTTAGAATGACAGCCAGAGAGGTGCGAGATAAAAATGTAAATGTAGATATCTTTAGCGTGGCATCATTAAAATCCGACACGTTCTCCTAGAAAGATTTGTCTTGGCAAATATCGCTATTCCTTATAAAGAAATGCTCCGAAACACTTCTGACTGAAATGAGTGGATTCATGGCTCATTCTTGTAAAATATATGGTTTTATCCCAGTGGCACAATGCACTGCTCTATCAAAGATGTTTATCGTGCTTTACAGCCAAAAAAATGTGTGGCATTAAGTGTGGAGGCTAAGTCAGAGAGTATCTTATGGTTCTGCTGCACTAACTAAATCAAACAAAATGCCACACTGGTTTGAATGAAGCTTTGCTCCATAATGTGATTGTTGTCCAAGGACACAGCAACTGTTTAACATGGTTAGGTAATGGACATTCAGTAACAGGGCGAATGGGCCACTTCCTTATTGCCAGGGGTAAATGAAAAATGTATGATACATAGGAAAAAGTGCATACCAGCTGTATGCATTTTTCATAAGCAGAAAGATTAAAATAACTGTCGCTACTTTCTCAAAGGCAAAAAAATACCTTGTGAATTGCTATATTATTCGGACAGTTGAATAAAGTATCAGGCAGCATTAAAGAGTCCATCTGATAAAATGTAAAGTATTCAAACCAATCAGATTTTACCTTGCATAGGTCAAAATAAACAAAATATTATTTCTAATTTGATGTTATGGATTTTTTCACTCGGTCTTGTGATTTAATAAATAAGGATTTCTGCACTGGAAGAAAAAAAAAACCCAACAAAATATCTGCAAATGCAAAAAACTACTCTCAAAGAAAAATTAGGAGAATAAGGGCTTCAACTTTAAAATGAGAGTGATTTCCCTGATTAAAACCACTTGTGTTTCATCCCCTCTGAATGGTCTTTTATCTTATCTTGGATGTTGGATCCCATCCCCACTACTAGAGTAGATGAATTAAAAAGAAGGTAGCAATTCATATATTTTTAATCATGGTTTTCAAAAATCTCTTGTTTGCCTTTATCTCCTAAAAATATCTACAGAAAAATAATCTTCAGCTTCCTTATTACTATTAGTGATACTTAATCTTTACCACTATTAGTGATCCTTAATCTTTACCGAGCAGTAATCCTTAATCTTATCACTGCACATTTGCCTGTTATATGCACCTAATCTTTCTATACTCTACCTTCCCCCCCAAAACAAATCTCCTACATACTCTCTTTAATGCAGTGTGATGAGTTTTAGCTCTAAACTGACTCTAAACAGTTAGTCCCTTTTGCTCGGATTTTAACTAGAATGGACTCCTGAATGCCCATGGAATGGACCTTTCATACTACCCATAACTCTATGAGATATTTCCATCATAAATGAGATATTTGTTCCCCCTTCTGCCATATATCACAATCATTTCACAACCATTGCTCCCCCTTTCTGTATCTACATACACCATAACATCACAAATTGTATATTTGTAATGTAGAAGTCAGGAGGGAAGTATTTTCAATATGAAACTAAGATCAAGCATTGGGGAACATGACCTCACAGTAGCAGTAGGCAAGTTCAAAACTTACTTTAGAAAGTATTATTTCACAGAAACAATAGTTAATGCCTGGAACACACTCCCAGCAGAGGCAGTAAGCCTGTCAACAGTAAGTAAATTTAAAGAAGTATTGCCAGAAGATATAAATAGCATTTTAAATCCTGCAGTGGACCCTGTGCAAATATCATATTTCTATATGTGTTATGAATTTTACATTTAATTAATTTTATTATGATTTTATTATTCAATTAAATTTATTTTTTTCTGCTAGTGCTGGCTGAAGTACCACCCCCTCAAACCTAAACATATTGGCATCCAATCCAATGGGGAAGTTGCAGCCAGCACTGAGTCTGCCCCCTCTCCATTAGGCAGTGCTGTATCTCCTCATCTTTCACAGGGATTGTGAAAATTTCCTACATGCAGCATTACACTTGCACATACAAATGGTCTCCTCTAAGTGTATGAAAATGCTCTTGCTTGGATTGCTCATCTCCATTACATCATTGACCAAATATGACAGGTCTGTATTTGGTCAATGACATCACCCATGAGTCCCCTCCCCCCGGCGGGACTGGCAGCTTTCTTTTGTGGCAGGAAGTCATTGAGAGCAGATCGTTTTAGTAGTTGGTGGATTTTTTCTGACAGCAGGCATTTTTCAGAGTAGTTGACAGATCTGCATTGCTAGTTGATTTGATTGATTTACATTGCTGGACATTTTTTTTTTAATTCTTTAATAAACCACTTGCCCTCCAGAGTATTTAACCCCCTCCCTGACCAGGCCATTTTTTCCGTTACGGCGCTGCGTTACTTTAACTGACAATTGCGCGGTCATGCCACGTCGCTATTAAACATGTCCAGTAAAAAAAATGTAAAAATCTAATTTTGTCATAGGCCAAAATGTATTCTGCTACATGTCTTTGCTAAAAAAAAATCCCAATACGTGTAAATTAATTGGTTTACGTGAAAGTTATAGCGTTTACAAATGGCTGTATAGATACTGGAATTTTTTTTTTCCTACTAACTAACTGACATCCCGGCGAATTAACTAACTGACATCCCCAGTGACACCAATACAGTGATCAGTGCTAAAAAAAACAGCACTGACACTACTGATACTGGGCAGAAAGGGGTTAATGTGAGGGGCGATCAAAGAGTTAACTGTGTAGGGAGTGTTTTACTAGGGGGCGGGGGGGTGTTTCACTGTAAGCACACTGCTTGGGATGGCTGTGCATCCTGAGCGGACAAGGAGGAAGACTGTTTGTAAACAAAACAGTCTTCCTCCCCATCAGTGATTGTCGGTAATCACTGGGCGCCGGTGGGTAATTATTGTCCGGGACCCGGTGATTGACATCCGCGGCCGAGAATGGCAGCACGGGTAGGGTGCATGCGCCCCCTACCCGGAAATGAAAATCACGTTTATATACGGGATTTTGCAACCCGTGCCGCCTTGTAGCAGTATACCTGCTATATGGCGGTGGGGAAGCAGTTAAATATATGTCATAAAGTGTGGTGTCTCTATTTACTATTTACTTTTTTTTGTAAATAAGCAAGTGTACTATGTATCCTTTACTCATTTTTGTGGGGGAGGGAGTATCTAGGGGTTCCCTTATTTCTAAAGGTGTCTTTCAGGTTCTGATCAACCAGGAATCCCTGTCCATTTACAAGTGTAGCACCCTCTAGTATGCTACTAGCATAGTGTAGACAAATTTATTGTGTATGACTCATGGTAACTGTGTGAGTCTGTGATTAAGGTCATGTTACTGCAGGACAAGCTGGATGGCTTAACAAGTTGGGACTCTATTACCTCCACCTGGTTCTGGAGGACCACTGGAATCTTCCAGAGGCCAGTAGACGGAAGAGGTGGAGACCTAATCTGCATGTTTATGGGAGTCTAACCAATCCCAGGTTTGGAGGCCCTGGTTGAGCGGTGTACCAGCCCATAAATATGGGAGTGTCAGGCTGGCAGGGGAGTCGGGTGGAAGATGGAGTGCTGAGGAGACTGTCAGTGGCCTGGGAGGGGTCCCCTAGGTTAAGGGCAGCTGGGCTCAGGCTGGCTCAGGAGGGGCCATTCAGCAGTGTGGCTTGAACAGGATCAAGGCCTACAAGTAGAGGGAGCAAGGAGGACAGAGTGAGTACATCAGCACACCCAGGGATTTACAAGGGGAGAGACTGCCACATGTAGTAAGCTTACAAAGGACAGCATTGTGCTTAATACTTTATCCTTGTCCTGGGAGATCTTTAGAGCAGCCAGGAGGGCTGGTAGTGTCTGCAGGCTGTGGAGCTGGGTTCTACAGGGGAGAGGAGACATCTTTGCATGTATTCCACAAGTTAAGTTGATTTTCAGGGGCCTGTAAGGGGCTGTTCCTACTGATCCATAAAGACTGTCGGCTTTCAAGGAAAAGAACAGTCCAGGATCTGTCTCTGTAAATAGGAAGGAAGTTGTCCCCATGCATTGATTCAGTCAAGTTGGGCATCCCATAATTCCTATTACCCTATCCATGTTATTTTCCCCTAATAAAATAACAAAAACCAAGCTCATGGACTGTTCACTGGGATGAAAGTGTGGACCATGCATGTTGCCTGGCTGTGCAAAGCTTAGGGGTACCTAGAAACACAGTAGCCCTCATCAGGGTAGCACTAAACAAACAAAACAAAGTATCTGGGTGCTGTATTTTACCGGCAGCTTATACAGTATTCCTTTACTTTGTAAATTATAGTTTTCCTGTAGTAGATTGTATACATTGTATAGATGTGCCACTTCACAGTCAGAGTAAGGACATCCATCAGGCATGTTATTTAAATTTTGCATGTTGAATGTTGTCTTTTAAGCATTATTAAAAATGCTGATCCCCACCAAATGGAATTTACATTTTTACATGTACTTCAGGTCATTGCCAAGCTCATTCCCCATGCCATTTGTTTGTCAATCTTTTGCCAATTAACCTTGGGTGTTCAGCTCATCACGACCTCTATCTAGTGGGGACATAAACATTAGTAATCTTCTCTGTGCCTGGGGTTTAGCTTCAGTTACATCTGTGGGTAGCACAAAATGTGGACTATTGATTAAACCTGGGAAGTGTTTTCAGAAACATTAGGGGGTTACTAAAACTGGAGCATGCCAAAACCTGGTGCAGCTCTGCATAGAAGCCAATCAGCTTGCAGGTTTTATTGTCAAAGCTTAATTGAACAAGCTGAAGTTAGAAGCTGATTGGCTACTATGCACAGCTGCACCAGATTCTGAGAGCTTCATTTTTAATAAATCTCCCTCATTGTGTTAAAATAAAATGTATGCAAGAATATAATATTTTTTCTAAATTCCTTTTTGTATTTTTGATATTCTGTAAGATGCATTGGACTGTCGCCATCCTATCTGCATTGCAGCAGACGTGATCTCTAAGCATAAATTGTTTTTTTTCTGCCACCTGCTATTTGAGCTTGCTCAGCAGAGTGTACTGGATAGGTATCATTTTATATTATGAATGTTTAATAACTTAGCCATTCAGCAGGCTTGGGGTACCTGGTGATGCATGCTGGGAGAAATGTTAAATATTTGGAACACTTCCTTGTTTGTCTCTTCTTTCATGGGACGTGGCTGCATGATGACTAGAGGGCAAGGGCAGGCAATTTTGAGGAGCTAAGACAATACAGGATCCCTACCTACACTATACCTGACGCTAATCCATGATTTAACAGAGATGAGCGCATTCATGATTTTCATTTTGTGAGTGGATTTTCACTTTTAATAAAGTATTTTATATTGGTTATTGTACTATTGGAGGCATTGTTTTTTTTTCATGTTACATGGTGAATTGGATTGAAGAGTTTAGTGAAGAACAGCTATCAGAGAGCAGATGTGGAATTTCTAAAGTGAGCTATGCCAACTATGAGAGTGCGAGGCATGGTGATTTGGTGAGTGTTTGTCCATAAGTGAGAGGAGTATGCAGAGCACAAATGGTGTTTTGGTGGAGAGATATAATTTTGGGAAGGAGTGGAGCGCCTCTTTTCACATATCATCTAATATGGACTGTTATTACTGTATAAGGACTTTTTAAATACACTTTGATACTATCATATCACAGTGCTACTGTGAAGTGGACACTTTGCACTTAATTGGTTTGAATTCTGTGGATGAAGAAGGTAGCAGCAGTGATACGTTATTTTTTATATTTATATATATTTTTGATACTAGTTGAAACATGTATTGGTGGTAGAATTATTTTTTATTTATTTATTTTTTGGGGGCAGTATTATTATTGTTATCTGCATAGCGCAGATACATTTTTATATTAAGTAAAAGAGTAGGTTCCTTCTGAGACCACCAATGGTTGAGCAGCCCAAATATTATTAACCAGGCCCATTGCTGTCTCAGAGTGCTTCTGGAAGGTTGTGCAGTATAGAATCATTGAACAGCACCCTGATTAGCAGTACATGTCAATGCTGTGGAGCAGTGAAGAAGTCGGATCAAAGTAGTGCTGGAACCTTTTCTGAAGTTGCAGCGACTTCAGTAGTGTCAATTGGAATGACTCTCATGGAGATAAATGGAATTTTACATGTCCTGCGACTTCTCTCTTCTCTTCTCTCAAGAAATTCTGGAAGAACCCTCTGAAGACTGCTATATACCCTTTCCAGCAAACTTTGCAATAAAAAATAGGGATTTTTAGTTCACACATACTGCACAGAATTGCAATACATATTTAAGATGACCAACTGCGTCAAAGTAATCTCTTTTGGCCAGTTCTACACTGCTGTGCCAACGCAAATGCTACTGTGGACACAATGCCAATGTGGGGCAAACAGACACAAAGTGGGGGAGAACTACCAGGTTGAGGTCTGATAGATAGATAAATGCATGTACAAGCTATTGGGATTTTAGCACAGGTATATCTTATTTCTTTTGGGTATAACGAGTCGGATAGTAAGTCGCAGGAGTGTGAACTGAGCCTTAAAGCTGGATTAATTTCTGTAGCATTTTTGTGATGTTTCTCTGTTGCAGTTAAGCAGCAATATTAGGTCACCTCCCGGCCCCCATCCTGGGACTGGAAAGTGAAGGAGAAACACACTGATGAGGTAATCTCTCTGTATGATTTAGGGTATGTGTCTGCGTATATATATATATATATATTTATATATATATATATATATATATATATATATATATATATATATGAAACTATACAATAGTGTCCCACCACACTTTCAGCTAGCAGGCGAAAAAGCCAAAGTAACCTAATAGGTTAAAAACAGATGTTTTTATTTGTGAAACTTTCACTCCAGTTAGCTCTCCAGAGTATAGGTTTAGGCTTTTACCATACAAATGCCAAACCATAGTTGCCATTTCCTCTCCACAGCTAGATTCACCATTATCAGTCATTGGAGAAGTAGTATTCTCAAAATATCTCTGAAGTGCTCCACAGGGTTACCACATAATGTTACTATGATTGCCTACAAACACAATGCCTGGAAAATGCTTTATCCTTATTGGGATGTTTGGCTAAATCATTTATTATCTTCCTAACCATATTAAACCGTATAACCATATTAAAATCTGAGAAAACGAAAAGTTTGAGGCATTTACAGCATATAGTGTCCACGATTTAGCTCAAAAGCATACCTGTACAGTATACCACCAATTTAGTCAGTTAAGTTACCAGCATGTCTTTGGAGTGTGGGAAGCTCCTGGAACACCTGGAGTATACCTATTTAACCACTTGCCTTCTGGATGATTTACCCCCCTTTACCCCACTGGTCATTACCAGGCCATTTTTTGCTATTCGGCACTGCTCTATTTCAACTGGTAAATGCACGGTCACGCAATGCTGTACCCAAACAAAATTTATGTTTTTTTTTCACACAAATAGAGATTTCTTTTGGTGGTATTTGATCACCAATGGGTTTTTTAGTTTTTGTGATATAAATGAAAAATTACCAAAAATTAAATTAAAAAAAAATATTTTTTACTTTTGGTTATTAAAAATATATAGTAAACTCAAAGTTAGTCATAAAGGGCTCGAGGACCTTTTATTATCGACTGATGCGAAAAAGGCCTTTGGCCAGGTTGCTTGGGACTATATGTTGGCTAAATATATAAAAGATAAATAGTGAGCGCTCTCATAAATGTCAGCAGCTAGAACACTTTAGGCAACCATAATGCCTCAAATACAAACAATCAGTCTCAAAACAATAGAGTGCAGCGCTTAAAAAGATGAAAAGTCAATAAGGTGATAGTACAATATCCACAGTGGTAAACTGTAGATATACGAATTCCCATGGCCTCCACTCTGTCAGAATAACAGAAATGCGCACTCACCGGAAACGCATGGGTTATGCGCATGTGTGATCATGCATCACAAGCAATGGGTACATCAGAAGCCAGGCATCTCCCTCACGGTGGGTCATCACAGACTCCTAAGATAGGTCCAGGGGGTCCCCTTAAGGTCAGCCAGGTACTTCAGGAAAAAACCTCCTCTCAGGATGGCAAAGTGCTTTTTCTATGGGAGTGAAAGCTCCAGGCAGGAGCCCCAAGAAACAGATGCCCAAAATAGTGTAGTATGTCCAAAAAACGAGTTTTTATTATTAAAACAGCAGGGCAGTATGCATGTAGTACATCATGTAAAAGATAAAATACAGCAGTACTGACCCCAGTAATGATGACCGCCGGGCCTCCTCGTGGCTCTGGCGGTGGAATGACGTCACGCTCTGCACAGTTCCTCCTTAGGCCTTTCGTGCTAAAGGCACATCTTCAGAGGGGAGACTGTATGTTGGCTACTTGCAGGTATATTGGTTTGAAATCCCATATGCTATCATATTTTTCTGCTCTATATCACAACCCTCAGGAGAGACTTTAGGTAAATGGCACTTTTTCTGATGTAGTTTACATATACAATGGTACCAGGCTTTCCCCTTTTGTCTCTCCTGTTTATTTTAAACTTAGAACCTTTTATTTGCATGATCAACAATAACCCTACTATTAGAGGTTTCATGGTAGGCCCTAAAACATAACAAATCGCAGCATATGCAGGCAACCTTTTTTTTCTTCTTAACCCAACCCCATTTATATTTTCCAAACCTCATTAAGGCTTTTCAACATTTTGGATACATTTCTAATCTTAAAATTAACTATACTAAATCTGAGGCCCTAAATCTTACCCTTGCCCCGCATACACTTCAATTGACACGTTACAACTGTTCCTTTAAATGGGAATCCGTTGATTACTTAGGCATCTGTCTCACCTCTAAAATAGCAAATATCTATCAAACCAATTTTAAACCACAAACAATGGTCGTCTAAGCCATTTTCATGGTTTGGGAGAGCAACAATCTTGCCAAGAATACTTTACCACTTTTATAACTTGTCTATTGCTCTCCCTTCAAGTTTCTTCAAACAACTCCATACTATACTTCGAGATTTTATTTGGATGGGACGGAAACCACGTATTAGTCTTAATCTCTTAAGTAAGTCCAAACCAAAAGGTGAGCTAGGTCTACCTAATTTCAAATCCTACTACTATGCTACACATTTAGATAGAATCCTAGGCTGGAACTGCCACTTCAAAAATAAAGACTGGGCGAGATTGGAGGGTGCAGTGACACCTATTCCCCCAGCTTATCTATGATAGGTCCCAAAGGGAAAATACCCAAATCATATCCAGCAACATCCTCTCCTAGAGGTTACGTTAGGTGTTTTCCATAGAGTAAGTAAGGACTATGATACAACTTCTTATCTAGGTCCTCTTACCCCTATTGCACAAAACCCATATTTCCCTCCGGGTTTGGAATTACATACTATACCACCAAAAAGACGAAGATACCCCTCTTTTGACTACTCATTGTGTATCTAAGAATAAGCTAAAACCCTATGATGCTTTGCAGTTGAAACTAGGACCAATGCATCCTTTTTCTTTTTGGACCTATCACCAGTTACATAACTGTGTTTCTACTTCCATTCAGAAAAATAATTTTTTAGGCCTCTCACTCCTTTCAAATCCTTATGTCTTAAGAAGGATCCTATAGGAAGAACCACATCACTCATTAATTCATGGCTGCAAAATAACAGTTCTGCAGGGATCGGACACAGTGGTGAAGTGCTTTTCAAATGAATTTTTCGGACGAGCAATGGGAGCAGGCTTGTGTCTTTGCCCATAAATGCTCGATTAGCACTAGAGTTCAAGAAACATCCTACAAGGTACTAACTAACTGGTATGCAACTCCAGTAAAACTGAAATTGTGGTACCCACTGTCCTCCGATTGCTGTTGGAGATGTGCCCAGGCCCAAGGAAATATGCTGCACATTTGGTGGGAGTATCCATTGATAACTCCCTTCTGGCAAAAAACATGTGAGCTGATTGTTCACATTACTGGAACAAAACTTTCACTCACACCAGCGTGCTGTCTACTTCATATAGCCAATTGCTCAATGAAAAGATATAAATGGTCCCTTACCAGACACCTCGTAAATGCCTCCAAGACTTTGATTCCGAAACTTTGTAAATCTACCTGAACTCCTACAATTGTTGATTGGCTACATTCAGTGGAAGATACTTATGATATGGAAGAAACAGTAGCTATTGGTAAAGAATCAACTGAAAAATTCATAAAATGTGGTCTCCTTGGCTTATCTTTTGGTATCCCACACTCTACACACAGCTAACGGGCTGACTCCCTATGGATTCTTAGTTATTATTTGGACAATTTATCATTGTTTTCATTGATTGATTTGTCGCTGATGTTTCATGGTTCAGGGTTGATCTACATATAGCTTTTCTAATCATAATGACTCTGAGGCCTTCTTTGATCTGTACCACTACGCTACATGGAAATTATGTGTATATATATTGGAATTTAAGCAGGTTTTACTTTCTGACTGCGATTTCTTGAGGTGCTAAAATGTCAGGGCAGTACAAAAACCCCCCAAATGACCCTTTTTTGGAAAGTAGACACCTCAAGGAATTTGCTGAGATGCACGTCGAGTCCATGGAACATTTTAAAAAAATTACAGGTTTTTTTTACACAAAGTTGTCAGTTAAATGATATATTGCTCACGCATGCCATGGGTATATGTGGAATAACACCCCAAAACACATTCTACTATTTTTTGGCAGTCTAGCCACATACACACCCCCAAAATCCAATGATCACCTCCAGGCTTTCAAAGGGCATATTTCCTCATATCACTTCCTCACTACCTATCACAGTTTAGAAGGCCCTAAAAGGCCAGGATAATTCAAACATCCTCCAAAATGACCCCTTTTTGGAAAGTAGACACCCCAAGGAATTTGATAAGAAGTGTGGTGAGTATTTTGCACATATAATTTTTGTCACAGGGGTTTGAAAAAGAAGAAAAGAAAAAATAAATTTTAATTTTATTTCTTCATTTTCCAAAAACTTGTGACAACGAATGAGATCTGAAAAATATTCACCAAGCCTCTTAGTAAATACCTTGGAGTGTCTACTTTCACAAAGGGGTCATTTGGGGTGGGGGGCTTCTGCTATCCTGGCATTTCAGGGCCAACATTAGAAGCTTATGCCAGACATCACCCACTTTTCTAACCACTGGAAGACCAAGCCTTTTCTGACACTTTTTGTTTACTTGAAAAAACTTTTTTTTGCTAGAAAATTACTTTGAATCCCCAAATATATATGTTTTGAAAGCAGAGGCCCTAGAGAATAAAACAGTGGGTGTTGAAATTTTTTATGCCACACAGTATTTGTGCAGTGATTTTTCAAGCACAAATTTCTTGGAAATCTTTTTTTTTCTTTTTAGAATTTTAAAGCACAAAAGCACAATATATTTCCCAATTGTTTGATAAAATATAAAAGATGATGCACCGAGTAAATGGATACCAAACATGACATGCTTTAAAACTGCATGCACCCGTGCAACAATGACAAATTGCGTAAATTTGTAATATCCATAGGCAATGCTTTATAAGCCTTTATAGGTCACAACTTTAGATTTACACAGGAGGTCTAGTTCTAGAATTATTGCCCTTGATCTGACATTTGCGGTGATACCTCTCATGCATGGTGGAATTCTGTTTACATAGCGCCATGGGACCACAGCTTGCACTAGACTTTGCACGGGGCTGGGGATAATGTTTTTTTAATTATTTATTTTGCTTTTATAAAAATTATTTTTACACTGTAACTTTCATTTTTTTTTTCGCTTCTATTGTTATCACAGGGAATGTAACTATCCAATAGGCAATGACAAGTATTCTTTTCTGATCTATTCTAGTCTATTAGACTCCAGATTTCTCCTCTGCCCTTAAAGCATCTGATCACACCAAGATCTGTGTGACCAGATGCTTTCTCAATTTTAAAATAGCGCATTATATCTGGCAAAATGGAAATGAAGAAATGTTCGTAGCTTCTGATCTCTTAGACCATAGAGATGATTGGAGGCATTCCAGTCTCTGATCAGCTCTATTGTCAGCCAGCGGAACTGCCGGCAGCAGTCCCTTCCTGCTGCTTGCAAAAGCAATCCAGCAGCTAAATAGCAACAAGGATTGTTTTTACATGAAAGCTGACCTCCAGCTGAAAAAAACAATACCAGGATGATGCCTGTAACTGCAGGCATATAACCAAAGTCCAGAGACGTACCAGTACTTTGCTGGTCCATATTGTGCATATATGTAACAGCAGAGAACATTGGCATATACGGGTCTGTGGACCAATATGACCGCAATTCATTATTTTCTGTAATGCCCATGTTGAGGGTTAGGGCCAAAAAAGTTTTAAATTCAGAAACCGTTGATAGGTTTCCCTGGGCTGTAAATTGTTTTTTTTCCTGGGGGGGTTCAGCCTTAGGTAGCCAAAGGATAATAATAAGTGCGTATGGATGGGTGGAACGCTGTGAAGTGTCCTGGGATGGGTGGAATGCTGTGCAGTACCATGAGATAGATGGAACGCTGTGCAGTGCCATGGGGTTGGTGGAATGCTGTGCAGTGCCATGGGATTGGTGGAACACTGTGCAGTACCATGTGTTGGGTGGAATGCTGTGCAGTGGCATGGGATGAGTGGAATGCTGTGCAGTGCCATATGATGGGTGGAACGCTGTGCAGTGCCATGGGATGGGTGGAATGCTCTGCAGTGCCATGGGATGGGTGGAATGCTGTGCAGTGCCATGGGATGAGTGGAACGCTGTGCAGAGCCATGGGATGAGTGGAATGCTGTGCAGTGCCATGGGATGGGTGGAATGCTGTGCAGTGCCATGGGATGGGTGGACACACACATTTGGGAAAACACACTATAAAAATGACAATGCACACAGCTGGGTATTGCACTATAGGGGGACGCAGAGAGCACAGCACTCGGGAAGACATCCCGTCCTGGTCCTGCACCTGAAAAGCTACTCTACCCTAGGTGCTTCACCAGTAATAGATGCTCGGGGGGGTCGACCCCCCTGACCCACCCTTATCTACGCCCCTGAGGTTTCCATGCAAATTGTCTGGCAAGAGCTGAATTTGGGTGAGTGGTGATTTATTGTTGTGTGTATAAATTGCTTTGGCTCACAGTCAATTGATAGAAATCGTCTGTGAAAAACAGCGGAGGAGCTAAACGCTAATGCTGACAGTGAATGGGGCTGATCCTGCTAATACTGCATTTTTGGGGACACTAAGGAGGCACTAGTATTGTTCTGTTTGTGATTAATATATTGATCTGTACAAAGCACTCTACTAGTAATGATGGTGATCGGCGACACATATCGTGAGTGTGACAGTGTACGGGCAA
Source organism: Staurois parvus (assembly GCF_062004578.1). Classification (NCBI taxonomy): domain Eukaryota; kingdom Metazoa; phylum Chordata; class Amphibia; order Anura; family Ranidae; genus Staurois; species Staurois parvus. Next base: position 7,093,325 of record NW_028319098.1, read on the forward strand.
TCCAATACTAGCTGACACTGGAAGGGAGGGGCGCTAACTGACCCTAACACTATCTGATGTCGCTAGTGGCAGTAATGCAGTGATGCGGTGATCAGTGAAAAAATCTATATACTGACATTGTACTTACGGCACTGGCTGAGTGATGGGGTGATCAAAAGATTAATAAGGGCAATCAAAGAATTAAATGTGCTAATCTAATGTGTGCGTGTAAAATGTAGCATTCTTCTCTCCCTGGACGGCTTAGGGGGAGCACGCATGTGCATGCACACCTGGAAATATAAAGTTATGTAAAATGATGTTGCTTTGTCTAGAGCCGCCGCTCACCCGCACATTGTTGGCAGGTGGGCTGCAAGTAGTTAAAAAAAAAATTCTCTCAATAATTTTTTTTAAACATTTTTAATTTTTCTTTAAACATTATATTTCCTTTTTACTATTTTTTTTAATACTTTCATCAGGGTTCTGCAGTGTTACCATAGTTTTTTCTTACACTTTGCAATGCAGTAGCTTGCTTTGAACTGTCATGAATGTGTTAAGTTCATGACAGTTCAATATAATAGTGATCTGTGATTGGCTCCAGCTGGTCACATGATACAGGGTGCTGTGATTGGCTCCCTTGGCTGTGGACCAGGAACAGAAGCAGACCTTATAAAAGCTTTGTTGATATTGGGATCATGTGATTGCATAGCGCTTATCGGGATTCGCATGCTGTTGTGTCTGGTGGACACAGAAGACGTGGGGGGTTGTATTAGCAAAGGACCAGTGACATACGGGTATGTCGCTGGTCCTGTAGCTGCATTGCGGGAGGGAAGCCCGAAAGTGGTTAAACACAAGCACAGGAAGAACATGCTAACTCCATGCAGATAATATGTTGGGCAGTCAACCAATGAAAACATCAAATAAACAATAAATTATGTACAGCACTAATAATCTATGATTCAATAAATATTATAAAGTTTGAAAATTAATTCAGGAAATGTTCACCAGAAAAGTATAAATATATGTGTAAAGCATTTATAGGAATTAATTATATCAAATACAATCTATAACTCAAATACTAAATAGATAGAGATAGTGAAAAAAGCATGCAAATAACAAGTCCTTTAATCTCCCAAATTAATGTTCAGCAAAAGTCTATAGTGATCTTAAACTTACAAATCTGTCAACTCCTTATCCAGCACCATTTGTGAGTCTGCTCACCTTGACCTCAGGTATATAAGAGGTCAATACAGGCAGTATATGGTATGAACAGAAAGTTGCTTCACTCCTCTGCACTCAATGGAAGTTGGGGTCTTGCCCAAAAAATCTATTCAAGCCCGTCCACAGGTTTTTCAGTTAAACTCCCTAATTACCCCTCAAAATAATAAAGCAACATCTAAAGCTTTCACTTTAAAAACATTTTGATTAAAAATAGCCAAGCCATTATATCTACTCACATGAATATAGAGAACCCCAGCTTGTATCATCAAATGTACTTCCTTTGAGACTGGGAGCAGTCTCAAGCTATAGCATGTAAAAGAACAGCTCTCCCGAAACACAGCCAAGCCAGCGGACATGTGATCTCACTCCTTAACTCCACCCTTACAAGTTTCGTTTAAGAGTGGGGACCTTATCAGAGAGGTCACATTACAAAAAAGTGAAATGTTGCAGAGACACGCAGGGCCTCTTCGACACATGCCTGACGAAGGAGCCCTGCGCAGCACTGAAACTGCACTTTTTTGTAATTATTTATTCATTTATTACAAGTACTTATATAGAGTAGTGTTTCTCAACCTTTTCTCAGTCACGGCACCCTTTAAAATTATGGACAGTCCTGAGGCACCCCATTCTAAAACTAGTATGACTAGTATTCCAGTGTTTTTCCCTCAGTTTTCCTCCATCACTAATCTAATGTGATCACAGTCCTGATAGAGAAGGGTTGGGGGAGGGTCAAACTAGGATGCTGTGCAGGAAGCTGACATCCTCCTTATCAACTGATGATGGCATTGGTTGTCAGGACACCGGCGGCTAGGTCGTAGTGTTGCACAATGAAAACCTGTGGCTTTGTATAACTAAATGGCAGGCTTGTTCCACCCGCTGGCTTGTATACAAGTTTTGGGCAATTTTTAGAAATTTTGCCAAGGCACCCCTGAAGAAACCTCAAGGCACCCCAGGGTGCCTGGGCACCCTGGTTGAGAAAGGCTGATATAGAGCCATCAATTTACTCAGCACTTTAAATATACAGTTGCAAGAAAAAGTATGTGAACCCCTTGGGATTACGTGGAGTTTTGCATGAATTGGGCATAAAATGTGCTCTGAACGTCATCTAAGTCACAACAATAGAAGAACACAGTCTGCTGAACATAATACTACACAAACATTAGATGTTGCCATGGTTTAATTGCACATAACATGTAAACATTCACAGTGCAGGGAGGAAAAAGTATGTGAACCTTTGGACTTAATAACTGGTTGACCCTCCTTTGGCAGCAATAACCTCAACCAAACGTTTCCTGTAGTTGCAGATCAGACCCGCACAACAATCTGGAGTCATTTTGGACCACTCCTCTTCACAAAACTGTTTCAGTGTAGCAATATTCTTGGGATGTGTGGTGTGAATCGCTCTCTTAAGGTCATGCCACAGCATTTCAATGGGGTTGAGGTCAGGACTCTGACTGGGCCTCTCCAGAAGGCATATTCTGTGCTGTTGCAGCCATTGTTTTGTTGAATTACTTGTATGCTTTGGGTCATTGTCCTGTTGCATCACCCATCCTCTGCGGAGCTTCAGTTGGCGGACAGATGGTCGTACGTTTTCCTGCAAAATGTCTTGATAAACTCTGGAATTCATTTTCCCATCAATGACAACAATCCATCCAGGCCCTGAGGCAGCAAAGCAGCCCCAAACCATGATGTTCCCTCCGCCATGTTTCACAGTGGGGATGAGGTTTTGATGTTGGTGTGCTGTGCCTTTTTTTCTCCACACATAGTGTTGTGTGTTCTTCCCAAACAACTCAATCTTGGTTTCATCTGTCCACAGTATATTTTGCCAGTAGTGCTGTGGAACATCCAGGTGCTCTTTTGCAAACTTCAAACGTGCTGCAATATTCTTTTTGGACAGCAATGGCTTCCTCCGTGGTGTCCTCCCATGTACTCCATTCTTGTTTAATGTTTTCCTTATTGTAGATGTGTCAACAAAAATGTTAGCATATGCCAGAGATTTCTGTAGGTCTTTAGCTGACACTCTGGGATTCTTCTTTACCTCATGCAGCATTCTGCGCTGTGCTCTTGCAGTCATTTTTACAGGACGACCACGCCTAGGGAGAGTAGCAACAGTGCTAAACTTTCTCCATTTGTAGACAGTCTGTCTTACCGTGGACACATGAACATCAAGACTTTTGGAGATACTTTTGTAACCCTTTCCAGCTTCATGCAAGTCAACAATTCTTGATCGTAGGTCTTCTGAGAGCTCTTTTCTGCGAGGCATGGTTCACATCAGACAGGGCTTCTTGAAACCAGTAAACCCAAAACAGGTGTGTGTTTTTTAAGGGCAGCACAGCTGTCAGCAACACATCCAATATCATCACACTGATTGGAGTCAAGGTTGGCTCACTCCTGGCTCCAATTAGCTCTGGGAGAAGTCATTAAGCTAGGGCCTCACATACTTTTTCCTCCCTGCACTGTGAATGTTTACATGTTATGTGCAATTAAACCATGGCAACATCTAATGTTTGTGTAGTATTATGTTCAGCAGACTGTGTTCTTCTATTGTTGTGACTTAGATGACGTTCAGAGCACATTTTATGCCCAATTCATGCAAAACTCCACGTAATCCCAAGGGGTTCACATACTTTTTCTTGCAACTGTATATATATTGCACATTTCCATTCGTCCCTAACCCTCATGTACCAGGAACTGCACTTTGAAGATAAATATCACTGGAGCAGGTAAGTAGTTGTTGTAATGTATTTATTTATTTTAGGTACTTATATAGCGCTGTCAATTTACACAGCACTTTACACATATATTGAACATTCACATCAGTCCCTAACCCTCAAGGAGCGTACTACCCAAGGTCCCTAACATTCATACATACACATATTAGGGCCAATTTAGATAGGAGCCAATTAACCTGCCAGCATGTCTTTGGAGTGTTGGAGGAAACCGGAGTAACCAGAGGAAACCCATGCAGCCATAGGGAGAACATGCAAACTCCAGGCAGGTGATGCCATGGTTGGGATTTGACCTGATGATCCTAGGGTTGCCATGGCAGAAGTCCTAACCATTTAGCCACTGTGATCTTTCTTCAATAAAAAAAAGTTCAGACTTATTTGAAGAGCTGTGGTGTTCTGGCAAATATTTACACAGTGTCATGCATGCTCCAGTATCCAGCTGGTAGTCGCTGCAGCACCCATTACCTTTGAGAGCTCATTCTTAGAATGTGTGCAATGGGAATATGAATACTTATCAAACAGCAACTCTCACCCTCTTTGATGAAGTCCTAACCCAGGGACACAACGCCTAAGGGTGAAGTTTACAGAGTGACGTCATCACGCCCGCTGGCCTGGCTGTGGTGAGGGAGCTGCGGTTCTTTTACATGTTATTGTTCGATGCTGTTTACAATCTCCAGGAGTGTTTACATTTGATGCTACATGTTATTGCTTGAAGCTGAGGTGGTAAAGGAGTGGTAAGGGATTTTTCAACAGCTATGGTCCTAGAATATCTCTGCTATATATAAATATACAGCATATGCAAATGATGACAAAACTATACAACACAAGTTATACAAACAGCACACTGCTTTTCTGTCTATAAATAGGTCTATATTTTTATGTATAATATAAGAGGCACTCTGAATACTTTGTACATTTGGTAAAGAAAAAAGAACAACAAAAAAAAGAAGGATGAAAGCAGACGACTGTTATAATATAAAATAAGCTGAACTAGGACAATTGCTGCAAAGTGTATACAAAAATAATGTTTGTTGATGTTCTGGCTTGAAGGTCACTAGGTTTCAGCATTGCATTTTACTTGTCATTCTATTTCTTGTGTTTTTATTTTTTTATCATGATTGTTTCTGTATTATTGTATGTTATTTTTATATGTGTATTAAATAAGCAGATAAAGGCTCAATTATGATGGTTGAGATTAGAATAGAATGTATGTCTCAGTTTGTGACACTGTGGCTATTGTACATAAAAGACTATTGACAACATACACAGCATAAATGTGCAGAAGAAAAACAATGTGTTATATGCTGATGCCATCAGATGAATTGAAACCACATTTTTATAGAAAGAGTAAATAAATTAAAACTTAGACAAAAACAGCACTAGCCATGTTTTTCAGTTTTAAATACAATGGAGAAGGGTTTCATCCTCTGTTAGATTTTCCCAATTTCCAATCTGGAAAACTTTGTCATCAGAACAGGAAGTGAAGGTAAATTTCCCCAACAAGTGTTTAGACATCAACAAAAATCTGACAGAGGATTTGACACTTACCCATACTAACTAAAAATAATGCCTAGAGTTTTACTGTAAAATGCAAATCACGGGCAAGTATGAAATTCTCCATTTAGCCTGTATATGTTCCCTACTGTAATCAACAATCTAGCCCTGAGGTCACTGATACAACAGGCAGAAATGGAAGAATGTACTAGTATGCAGTTGTAATAGTGGCTGTTTGAAAACAAATTTGTCGACTTCACCATATTTTACATTGAAATATGTTAATGTCAAAGTAGCTGAGGGTAATTGTCATCTTAATTGCAAAAACATTACCCTAGGTCGACTGACAACCACATAGAGCTTAGAACTCACAACTCCTACATAGCACCGTCAAGGACTCTAAAGTAGGGATGCACTGATACCCTTTTTTTATTGATAAGTACGAGTACCAATACTTTTGGTCAAGTACTTGCTGATACCAAGCACCGATACTTTGCGGTGTGATATGCGTCAATACAAAATGTATGGACACAAATTACTTGTGAAAATACTCAGTATTGGCACCGATACCGAAACTGGTATCGGTACATCCCTACTCTAAAGTATATCTAAGGTTTACCCTGGCATATAACATGATTTTTCTTCACTTTTGCTAGAGCCAGTCTTTTTACACAGGAATAGTCAGGTGTATATAATCCCTCTATATACACCGATCAGCTGTAACATTAATATCACTGATGGGTAAAGTGAATAACATTGGTTATCTCTTTACAATGGCATCTGAAAGTCGGTGCAATATACACTATATTACCAAAAGTATTGGGACCCCTGCCTTTACTTGTATAGGAACTTTAATAGCATCCCTGTCTTAGTCCATAGGGTTCAATATTGAGTTGCCCCACCCTTTGCAGCTGTAACAGCTTCAACTCTTCTGGGAACCCTGTTCACAAGATTTAGGAGTGTGCCTATAGGAATGTTGGCCCATTCTTCCAGAAGCGCATTTCTGAGGTCAGGCACTGATGTCAGACAAGAAGGTCTGCCACACAGTCTCCACTCTAATTCATTCCAAAGTTGTTCTATCGGGTTGAGATCAGGAATCTGTGTAGGCCAGTCAAGTTCCTCCACCCAAAACTCGCTCATCTATGTCTTTATGGAACTTGCTTTGTGCACTGGTGCGCAGTCATGTTTGAACAGGAAGGGACCATCCCCAAACTATTCCCACAAAGTTGGAAGCATGAAGTTGTCCAAAATGTCTTGGCATGCTGAAACCTTAAGAGTTCCCTTCACTGGACCTAAGGGGCCAAGCCCAACCCCTGAAAAACAATCCCACACCATAATCTCCCCTCCACCAAACTTTACACTTGGCACAATTCAGTCAGGCAAGTACCGTTCTCCAGGCAAGCACCAAACCCAGACACGTCCATCACGGATTGCCAGACAGAGAAGTGTGATTCGTCACTCCAGAGAACACATCATCTTTGCTCTAGAGTCCACTGGCAGCTGCATCCAAGCCTTACATCACCAATAGAGATGAGCGAATCGAACTTGGCGAAGTGGAATTCGTTTCGAATATTAGGAAAAATTCGATTCGCGCCGAATCCGAAAATTAGCAAACTTCGGATGCACAAATCGAATTTTCCCCGATCGGCCGATTTTCATCCCTTCTACAGCCGGCAAAAAGTGTCCCTGCAGAGAGCTCCGCTATTTCTGACAGTTCTCTGACAGTTCCTTCACATTTACAGCGGTTGAAACATTGTATCTATTTGTTTCCATTTAGGATACAGATGTTTTTATTCGGAAACAAATAGATACAATGTTTCAACCGCTGTAAATGTGAAGGAACTGTCAGAGAACTGTCAGAAATAGCGGAGCTCTCTGCAGATACACTTTTTGCTGGAATGGAATTCTTCTTATTTTCATCCTACTTCTTCTTCTTCTTCTTCTTCATCCTCATCCTCATCCTCATCCTCTTCTTCTTCTTCTTCATCCTCATCCTCTTCTTCTTCTTCTTCTTCTTCTTCATCCTCATCCTCTTCTTCTTCTTCTTCTTCATCCTCATCTTCTTCTTCATCCTCATTCTCTTCTTCTTCATCCTCATCCTCTTCTTCTTCATCCCCATCCTCTTCGTCTTCTTCATCCTCATCCTCTTCTTCTTCATCCTCATCCTCTTCTTCTTCAATTGAAGCTGCTTCTGCTCCGCCACTCTGTCATTGGACTCTTGATAGTCGTCTCCCCACACTGCTGCTGGGGGGACTTTTTAACATAGGCCTCTGTATGGCCTTCAATTTAAGCTGCTTACGCTTCGCCACTCTGCCATGGGCCCCTGTACCGCCTCCTCATGCTGCTGCCAGGTCCAGAGTGTGTCATGGGTCCCTGTACGGCGTCCCATTGCTGCTTTCTCCATCGCCACACTCTGCCATGTGCCACTTTCAGGTCTCCTCACACTGCTGGTGGGTTCCATTTTGTCATAGGGTGCTGTATGGCCTCCCATTGCTGCTGCCTCCACCGCCACACTGTGGCTCCACACTCTGGTTTTGGCCCCGTGATTGCCCAAATGAGTGAAGTGTGCGGTGATTCTAATATCGACGGCACTCATCTGCATGTCATTCTGACTGACAGTATTATTTCTCTTCCCCAGCAGACTCCAAGGGCATTTAAATTAAAGGTACAGTGTTCTGCACTAATATAAAGGCTCTCTGAAGCCTAGAAACCCTTTTAATAAGTTAAATTCGCAGCGAATAAATTCGCATCGAATCGAATTTATTCCGCAAATTCGGCGAATCAGCCGAATCGAATTTTTGAATAATTCGCTCATCTCTAATCACCAAGTCCACTGCATCTTATGTTTTACATTGCACTTGGTGATGAAAGGCTTGGATGCAGCTGCTCGGCCATGGAAACCTTTTCCATGGAGCTCTCTACGCAATGTTATCGTGCTAATCTGAAGGCCACACGAAGTTTGGAGGTCTTTAGCTATTGACTCTGCAGACAGTTGGTGACTTCTGTGCGCTTCAGCATGCACCGACCCCGCTCTGTCATTTTACATGTCCTACCACTTGGTGGCTGAGTAGCTGTTGTTCCCAGTTGCTTCCACATTGTTATAATATCACTAACAGTTGACCGTGGAATATTTAGTAGCAAGGAAATTTAACGGATGGACTTATTGAACAGGTGGCAACCTATCACAGTACCACACTTGAATTCACTGAGCTCCTGAGAGTGACCAATTCTTTCACAAATGTTTGTAGAAGCAGTCTGCATGCCTAGGTGCTTGATTTTCTACACCTGTGGCCATGTAGGTGATTGGAACATCTGTATCAAATGATTTGGAGGGGTGTCCCTACACTTTTGGCAATATAGTGTATTAGGAAGCAAGTAAAGAAAAAATGGGCATTGCAATTTGTTGTGTATGTGTCTGTGTAGCTGCAGAATGGCCAGATGCCCATGCTGACCCCTTGTCCATAGCACCTACAATGGGCACATGAACATCAGAATCGGACTACAGAGCAATGTAAGAAGGTGGACCGGTCTGATGACTCACATTTTCTTTTATGTCATGTGAATGACCAGGTGCATGTGCATTGCTTTCCTGGGGAAGAGATGGCACCAATATAGGTAGAAGGCAAGCCTGCAGAGACTGTGTAATGCTTTCTGGAACATTCTGCCTGGGAAACCTTGGCCCTGCCATTCATGTGGATGTTATTTTGACACGGACAACCTACGTAAACATTGTTGCTGACTAAGATGGAAGTGGCTTTCAGCAGGATAATACACCCTTTCACACTACAAAAATGGTTCAAGAATGGTCTGATGAACACAACAATGAGTCTGAAGTGTTGACTTGGCCTAAAAATTCTCCAGCGTTCAATCCATCAAGCATTTGTGGGATGTGCTGGAAAAACAATCTCAATCCATGAAGGCTCCACCTCACAATTTACAGGTCTTAAAGGATCTGCTACTGATGGCTTGGTATCATATACCACAGCAACCCTTCAGAGGTCTAGTGGCATACATGCCATGATGGACCAGGGCTGTTTTTGTGGCAAAAGGGGGGCTTAGTCAATATTAGGTGGGTCATCATAATGTTATGGCTGATTGGTGTATAATTTCTTTAGAGTGACAACAACAGACACCATGGGGTTGATTTTCTATAGAAAAACAAGCTGTTTTCTTTTCTTTTCAAGGTAATTTTCACCTTGCAAGGAAATCTACTTTGCAAAGAATACCAAATCTTGTGCAAGGATAAAAAAAAAGCACAGTACAGTGATGAGAAGCTCAGCTGCAGTAAGGCCTTTTAATAGTGTAAACGTTTCAAAGATGGCTGTATGTCTGTCAGTGACGATCCCGGCCGTGGTAGTTCCCAGCCCAAAACAGTCATTCCTGTAACAATCAGCGCTCAGAATGCCTGATCCTGGATAATCGATGCATAACCTGTCATGAAAATTCTCAAGAGACAAATCTTTCTGTGGGAACAGTGTACTCAATGATGATGAAGTGAAGCAGGCTGTTCTAGGATGGTTCAGGTGTGCTGACAAATCTTTCTGTGCCGAAGCTTTCCAGGCATTAGTTAAATGCTGGGATAAGCGTATAAATGTAGCAGGGGAGTATGCTGAAAAATAAATGCAGTTTCCACTCCTTGAAATTTGCTCTTATTATATAGACTCAAAAGTCCCTGTTTGATTTCAACGCCCATTGCACTTTAATGGTGCAAACTCTCATTTTAATACAGCCTATTATAGTGTAGCGCCCCTCTTGACCCCTAGGCTTAGCAGATCCCTCACAGTTATTACCTTTTGTCCCACTCTTTTGTTCCTATTAGATTGTAAGCTCTCAGGATCAAGGCCACCTAACCCACTTATATTGAGTTGTATTGTTATTGTACTGACTTACTGTGCAAACTGTTGACACTATATAAATCATTATTAATAATAATAATAATAATAATAATATAATCTCTCTCTATCCATTCAGTCGTATCTGACCCTTGGCGATTGCATGGACCGTCACTTGTAAGCGACTTTTTCCATGAATTCTCTTAGCAATTATTTTACAGGGTAGGTTGCCATGTCTTTCCCCAACCCCTATCATGCAGGAGATCCCACGTGGCCAGGGATGAAACTAGGACAATTTAGACAGGAGCCAATTAACCTACCAGCATGTCTTTGGAGTGTGGGAGGAAACCGGAGTACCTGGAGGAAACCCACGCGAACACAGGGAGAACATACAAAATCCATGCAGGAGGCGCCATGGTTGGGAATTGAACCCATGACCCATTTACTGCACGGCAGATGTGCTAACCACTAAGCCACTGCGCCGCCCAATAATAATAATCCCAATACCAATAATAACAACAATAATAATAATACCTTCAGGAGGGTCAACCAGCCCCAATTGGGACTTCATCCTATGCCCCAATCTTCTTCAGGAGAGTCTCCTGGGACTAAATCTTGCCGCATGACAGGCAAGATAGCTCCAATCCCAGCCAAATTTAAGTCTCCTCAGGCAGGCAGGCCTGAAAAAGCAGCTCACATCACATGCACTCTCCCCGGGGCTAAGAGAGAGATCACCTGGTCATCTCCAAATATTTATACCCTATTCCAGACTGCTCCACTGTTAAAGAAACTGCTAGTGGTTGGCTGGGAAAGCAGATGAATATTCATAAAACAAGCCCCCTGTATTCTCACACTAATGGCAGAGTTAGTAGTGACACCTACTGGCAGAAGGTAGAATTGACAGGTAGGCTGAACTTAGGGAAGAAACAAATGAACAAATAGACTAGTTCATACCAGAATTGCACAGGAATGTGGTTTGCCTTCCTGTGCAATTCCTGCCCATTCACCTGCAGTGAGATTATGCGGCTTATTCAAGTGGACTGCATCGCATTGGAAGGCACAAAAAGTACTTTTATTTCTATTTTTTATTTATTACTTGAAAAACACACCATAGCAAATCGCATGGTACTGTGGTATCATGTGATCTGGTGCCTGCAACCGCATCTGTGTTTGGTGCGCCATTAACAATATATTGGTGCGCCATTAACAATGTATTGGCACCCGCAGCAGATCGCAAAGGCAGTGCATTTTGAACGTGGTGTGGGAAACAAGGACAGAACACGCCTTTCCCGCACATGGAGCCCTTAATCAGCGGGGGGTGACCACCATCGAGAATAACTAAATTTTGATAATAGTCCCTGTTTAGCACAAAGTGCTACAGTAGTGCAACATATAAAATATCTATGTAATCATAATACATGTACAGTATATGAAGTGCCTCACCTGCCAAAAATAGATTTTCCATTCAACCAGACTTTATATTTAGGTCGTATTTACATGAGTGGCAAGGGACCATAAAAGCAGGTGTATGCACCATGATTTTACCACTCCCCCCCTCCACAGTCAATCACCTAAAAGATAACATACAGCAATAGGGTACACATAATGTGGCTTGTTTAGTCATCACCTGTCATATTCACCAATTGAAGCCAAAGGCTTGTGGTTGTGGTAATCCCATTCATCCCTTTTTGGCAAAAAAACCACACTGGCTCTCAGGAGGTGGAAGTATCGCTTCCTGAATGCCTGCATGCTGCAATTCTAATGTTCACTGAAACATGATCCACTGCAGATTGCTTCTCAGAAAGGTGGTAGAGACAGCTGCACATGTAAACTTAGCCTTAGTGTGCTGTACATGTGCTGACAGTCAGCACTAACAGGTCCATGTTCTTGTTTTTCCTCGCTGCAACTGAACCAGTACAGCTCAGACAGTAACTGTAATGGCAATGTTAATTTCATCAACGAAAATATTTTCATCGTAATTTTTGTCAGTGGCATGTTTTCAGTGATGAAAACTAAACGAAAATCAATTAGAATTTTCGTGAATTGACGTAAAATATGACGAAAATCAGTGGGATTGTACACCCCATTAACACCCAGCATATCATAAGAACATACCTAAATAATAAAATAAACACACAACAAGAATTGTGGAAAAGTTTAGGCCACAGCCCCTTTATTGAGTTTAAATCAATTTTAATTATGAAATGAACTTTAACCTAATCGGGAGAAGGAGGATCTGTTGCTGCATCCACAGAGGAGGGATCCACCATTCCTGTAACCGGACCAGCTTTACCCCCCTCTGGATTGAGGATCCAGGAGCTCTAGATGCACACTGCGTTTATGTGTCTTACTTCTGGTGAGTGCGTTTTTCAGCCGTTTCCACACGGATCACCAATTCTGAATCCTCATTTGTCACTGGACACGTCCATATGACCAAGACTTTCAGTGGACTTATATCTGTCTTATTATCACTACTTTTAGCGCTGCACTAATGTTATGTTATTTCATTTAAGTTTATATTGGTTGCTTAGAGTGCTTAGCCGCTATCAGGATTAGCGCTCACTGTTGTTTTTTTCTATTCGATTGAACTTTAACCTTTAACCACTTGCCCTCCAGAGGATTTACCCCGCTTCCTGACCAGACCATTTTTGCGATACGGCGATGCATTATTTTAACTGACAATTGCACGGTCATGGAACGCTACACCCAAATGAAATTTATGTCCTTTTTTCCCCACAAATAGAGCATTCTTTTGGTGGTATTTGATCGCCTCTGCAGTTTTAATTTTTTGCACTATAAAGAAGAAAAGACCGACAATTTGGAAAACCCCCCAGTATTTTTAACTTTTTGCTATGAAACAAGTCCAGTAAAAAATTTTAAAAAATTTAATTTGTCCAATTTAGGCCAAAATGTATTCTGCAACATGTTTTTGCTAAAAAAAATCCCAATACATGTTTTTTTTTTTTACTAGTAATGGCGGCGATCAGCAACTTATAGCGGGACTGCGGAGGGCATTCTGACACTGGGGGGAACCTTTTTGGTGTCACTGACATCCCCAGTGACATCAATACAGTAATCAGTGCTAAAAAAAAGCACTGACACTGTACTAATGGCACTGGGCAGGAAGGGGTTAACATGAGGGGCGATCAAAGGGTTAACTGTGTGCAGGGAGTGTTTTACTAGGGGGCCGTGTCAGTGTGTTAAAATGTAAGCACACTGCTTTCGATAGCTGTGCTGTGTCCAAAGCAGTGTGCCCGAGCTGACAGGGAGGAGAACTGTTAGTAACCAAACCAGTCCTTCTCCCCAACGGAGGTGCTCGGTAATTACTGGGCACCAGTGGGAAATCACCGGCCAGGACCCAGTGATTGACAGCCGTGGCTGCGAATGGCGGTACGGGTAGGATCCCCCTACCCAGAAATGTGCCCCTTACCCAGAAATGCAAAATCACGTATATACTGTATACGTGATTTTGCGCACCACTGCCGCCCTGTAGCAATATATCTGCTATAGGACGGCGGGAAAGCCGATAATGAGTTTGGAAATTCTAGCGAAATGCTTAAACTATGCATTACAATTTACTTAAACCCATTAGATTGTATTCGACTAAAATACAACTAAAACTAAAACAATTTAGATGACTAAAACTAAAACAATTCAGATGACTAAAATACGACTAAAACTAAAATGGCATTTTAGTCAAAAGACTACGACTAAAACTAAATCGAAATTTAACATTAAAATTAACACTGTGTACTGTACATTTTTCTTTCCTATGGCTTATTTCCTGCAGGCATATATATACTGTTTTAGATTACTTAGCTTTTTCAGTAACTCTAAGAGCAAATTTGATAAGTGCAGTAGTCTATAGTAACCAATCAGAAATTAATTTTATTACAGCAAACTAAAAAAATAAAACCTGATGTGTTGTTATGGGTTGTGCATTTTGCACATTACCATTGTCTTTAAATTCAGGGCCAGGACAAGGTGGGGGCAGAGGGGAACCCATCCTTGGTGCAGTGTTGAGTGGGGCATGTTGGGCACTTTGGCTCCTCTTGTATCTCAGGGGTAGAACCAGGGGCGGACTGACAACTCATGGGGCCCCCGGGCAATAGGAGATCATGGGGCCCCTGTGTCCTTGCCCAAACTCAAAAAAGCATATGAAAAAGGTACCAGGGGCATCTCATGGGGCCCCCTACTGACCCCGGGCCCTCGGGCAGTGCCCGAGTTTCCAAATGGTCAGTCCGCCCTTGGGTAGAACCAAAGCTGTCCTCTCCTGTCCCTGCCTGTGACCCTTCCCCCACTCTCCATCCTGAAGGATCCTATTGTGTGCTTGCAGCTGCTGGTGGGAAGGAGAGGAGGGAAGCTGGCAGCACTGCAGTGGTGGTGGGGGGATACAGGGGGGTTTACACAGCATGGGAAAAAGGGATGGTGTATAGGGAGGGTGATGGGGGTGATCCCCTGTAACAGCTGAAAGACATTGGGAGGGAGATGAGAAGAAGCTAGCTTTCAGCTGTTGCAGAGAAAGCCATACAGGGGATCAGTTCCAGTAACTGCCTCCCTGATCACCATTCCTGCCCACATCTAATTCACCCAACTGCCTGGGCCCCCCTGCTGGCCTGTGCTCCATACAGTAGGACCGTACCGGTGGTACGCCCTTATCCACAGCCCAGCTCATGCCATTCCTTCCGAGATCAGTGCCGCTGCCATGACTCCCATGTGCATGCACGGGAGTGAGGTCATTGCAGCTTGGCCATTCAAAAGGCAAGAGCCTGTGAACCTGGAAGGAAGACGGTGAAGATGGAAGCACCTACAGAGGTGACAGCTCAGCTTCTTTTCAAGGTAAGTCAAGCATAATGTGCTAATATGTGATGCTTACTAGCACATTATGATTTTACCTTGCAGGCAGAACTTTTTTTTTATATTAGAGGAAGTTTGCTACCGCTTTAAAGTGACTTTGTGCTATGATTATGCTGGAGCCACTGTGTTTTATGCATTTTCTTATAGCTATTATGCCAAATTTACTCCTATGCGTTTGCTGTGGCTTGCGTTTGTGCAGGCACAACTGTCCCTTCATTTGAACAGGCTGCTATACCTGCAGGAAATGCAGATGAAAAGTCCCTGAACCTTTTTAAAAACGCAGCCACAGAGAAATCACATGGTGCTTTTGCACCATACGATTTCCCACAGCCTAAAATGCACTGTGTTTTCAGATGCATGGGGATGCCATTAAAAATATATGGCAGCAACATGCATCTGTAAAATGCTTGTGGGAGGTTGTGGGTGCAATTTACACGCTTTCCCGAAACCACCTACAACAGGGTGAACGTTGTTTACACTTGTGATCAGGGGCAGTAAAAACATGCTGCTGAGTCTCATTTTTATCACTCCCTATTGCTACCCTTTAATCTGCAGAGGAAGCTGGGGGTGTACAGATGCCACGTCCAAAATGATTTGATTTGCGGCTGCAGCAGGAATTATATCCTCTGGCATTTTCAGCATGTACTACAATGGAGGGTGTATTTAGCCATCTTTGTCCTGGGCACTGAATGACCTTGTTTCAGCACTATTTAAGTTATTCTAGTTTCTGACACGCTGTTACATATGAATGGCAATTTCCATAGCATTGGACTCCCTAAACTTTGGACTAATGGGCATTCCTGTCAGTTGTGGAGGTTAGTACCAACCTCTTTATGAAAGTAGCTGGCTTACTTTTTTGAACTTTGTAGCTCTTCTGTTGAAGTAACTGAAATGTGTTTAAATTATGTTACCTGTGCTGCCATATGAAAAGTATTAGTGTTTAGCTAACATCTTCCATCTACTTTGAGCAACAGACCAATCCATTATAGCCTGTTCATTGCATAGTATGGTTTCTCTATACTGCTGCTTTTCTGAAAAGCATTTTTATTTTATATGATGGATCAAATTATTTCCTAAACGTTCCAGAGCTAAATATTTCTTACCTGGGTTGATGTGTTTGTCATTGTTTCTGTGCTGTATTTTGTCTTACAAATGCTTACTTTTGCTGAAAAATCAAAATTTCACATGACTGGAGGGGACAAATGCGTTGTGACATTTTACCATCAAAATGACTTTGAAATTGGCCTTTCTTTGAGAAACTTTCCATAAAATTGGGTCATTAGAAAGTAGTTGATACAAATTACTTTTAAAACTCTCTTTTGAAAGATGGTTGCAGTGTTTTAAGGTTGTACTAAAATATCTGAATAATACTTTTCTAGTTTAGGGATATTTTGGCTATAGATGTGATTGATGACTGGACAGTAGATGACGTAGAAGAATATCCCTACTGTTTTAGATAAAAAGTAGCTGAATAGTGATGACATATGGATATGACAGATTGCTATTGTCCTTCTTTTCTACATATATAATATACTCAAAATATGCTTGCAACAAAGCGTTGTGGTGTGATGTCCTTATCATGCTGTTAACCATAGGTGTGCATCCCAAAGCTCAAACAATACACACACACACACGCGCGCTCTCTTATAAATAAATGTAAACAAATATTTTACAAGGTACCAGACGGTGTCAGTAGGGCAGTGGATGGCGCCAGTAGAGCAGTGGACTTAATCAGCTTTTTATTTTTACAATTTTAATTTTTACAATATTATTGTTTACTACTTGTTTACAGTTTTTTTTAGGAGCCCTGTTGGGGGGCTTTGGTGAAATATCAGGGATCTAAATAGATGTCTCAATTTTGAGACAGAGAAAGATACTGAGGACAGAGCTTCCCCAGTCCCTTCCTCTGCAGCCTCAGCTGTATTGGACAATGAATGAATGGGAAACATGTTTATGCTTCAGGTATGAATGAACACTGTGAGTGATTGGTACTGATCACTTGCTGTGTTCATTCAAAAAGGAAGAGGTTTGTAAAATAGGGTGTGCCCAGTCATCCCTGGAACACCCCGTGCGCACGCCTATACTGTTAACTGCAGATTCTCTTTAATCCACATTCATTTTTACAGGTATTGGCCTCATAGGGGTGTAAAGGTATTGAAAATATAATAGTATATACTCTGGTTAATGCATGTGTGGTGAGCACCACAAACAAAGTCCATAGGTAACCCAGTATAATACTACACTTATCTCGCAAAAGGCAGCAGAGTATTGTTACACATTCCCCACCCACTGAATGGCTTGCCAACAGAGATCCACCAATTTATATTCCATACTCTGTATGTTGTTTATAAAGCTTTCTATCTTTGTTCTTAAAAACAACGTTAGGCAAAACACAAAATTTATTAATAAGTTGTTAAAAAAGTGCTTACCCTTGTAAAAAATGTTGTTGCTTTATGCTGTCTGACATGTCAGCCTACCGTAAACCAAAAGTCTTCATGTGACACAAGGACAAAATAAGCCACTAATGGCTGCACCTATGTGAAAACCAGAACCGTGGAATTTAAATGATGGAACACTGAAGAGCAACTGAAAAATTTATTTGTTGGAGTCCAAGTTCAACTTTGTAAAAAATTAAAAATATGAGTCCCCAGCCCTGGCAGCATTACTCACCCTATCTATAGTATGGTCCTCTACACAATCACTGGCCCAGTGCTGCTTCTCTTCTAGATTAAATGACAGTCAGCATCATTCAACCCATTTTCTGTAAATCCAGGATGTCAAGGCTTTACCACCCACTTTGGACTTGCTACAGAAAACAACACCATGTCATGCAATGCAATTCTTAAGACTGAACAGTCATTTGGCAAGCCTCAGTTCCATGAAAGCTTTTACTCTTAGCATTTCAAAATTAGTATATACATTTCTGGGGGAGTGAAACAGTGGATCAGGATCATGCAGGAGCACAGCATGTTACCCGTACATGTAGACAGGTGCAGGTTGACCTTCCTACATGGGTGACATTGCTGCATATGCTTTGCAGGGAAAGTGGAGGACAGGAGGAATATCCATTCTTGTTAGACCTCCATATGTGTCATTGGGTGGACTGCTGTTGGATGCTGCCACCCGGGTGACTTCTGTGGCCATCTTTAGTGAGGGCAGAGCTTACAAAAAAGCACTGGCTTACTGCAGTTGGCACGCATTCTGCATGTGGCTAGGTGAGTGACAGGAACCTACTTGACAGGGAGCGTGTGCCTAGAATAGGGGAAGGTTCCAGAGGAGAAGGGACAGCATAGGGATTGTCGCCAGAGCTTCTTGGGCTACTGGTGCTTACTGCATCTGCCTCCCAGCTGCTCCCTGCACCAGGTGCTGCCAGCCTCTTCACATCTCTCTTTCTCTTTCTCAGTACCCACTCATTTCTTAATGTTGAAAAACTGTATCTGGAATGATTTGACAATATAACTTTGCATTCTCAACCACTGTGTGTGCCGTGCCTTCCCTCTGGGTGCCTACTGCATGGGCCTTCCCCCACCCCCAGCCAACACATAGGCCAAGTCAATGCATATTAAAGTTCTGTTAACAACTTGTATTCTCAGTCACTAAGATACTTTTTTGCATCTGACTGAGTCTACAGTGGTGATATCTCCCTGTCCTTGTCTGACATGCCTTGAATTCGTATTCCTCCAGCAGGAGGAACAGCAAGGATGTGATGACGGTTTAGAAATTCAAACCAAGATCTAGAGGTTGGGACCTCACCTATAGTGTTCTTATTGCCAGTGTGCCTGAGAGGCTTAAGAAACCACTGAGTGAATCCACCCACTGCTGTCTACCTCAAACCCCAATATTAGTTTTGGGTGTATTTTAAAATAAAAGTAACAATAGGATTACAGTATACAGTCATGAGCTGCGGATTTACATTTAATATTCATACACAATAACCGTCTTCTAATTTTCTTTAGAAAGATTCTAACAACAGGAAAACATTAGATTTATTAAGTGAAAATGAATACATTCTCAATTTGTGGTAGAAATTGGAAGAAAACTAACCATACGCTCATAAATAATGTATGTCTCCCATTACATAGAGATTGTTTACAGATGATGTTATATCATTAAAATGCTAAATAAGCGTTCATTCCAATTGTGACACAGGCCCAGTGTTGGCTTTCTTGGAGATAAAAGTAAAAATCAAGTGACTTCAGAAAATATTGCCACCAAAAACAATTAATCTAAATGATTTGGGATGAAGAAAAAAAAAACTGTTTGCGGTAACAGACATGCAGACTGTAGATTCTCGTTTGATCTGCATGTTATTTTTTCAGCTCTTAAACTTAATCTCTCTGAGTAAGTTGCACATCATTTATGCAATAGCAGAGATTACTTAGAAATGCACGTTTTTCTGATTCATAACACCTGTTTTTCTTTTGTGTGCAAAAGGTGACCTCCAGGGGTGTCTTTGGAATCTGAAGAAAGTCCAGAGCATCGATTGAACTGCCTAAAGGGATATTCCAGAAGATTTTTAAACATTAGTGGATAATTCTTTGAAGTGCTGTGTTTTGTGAGCATTAACATCAGCTATATTTCATTCACATAGAAACGCCTATAGAATGCACCAACTACAAATTCTCCTGATCGGTTTTAAATGACGCGGTGGAAACAGGACAAAGGCATATAATGGAGCAGTTAGGAGGAAGCAGGCCTAATGTCAGATTAATAGTTTGGCCAATATTTCTCCTGGCCTTCTGACATGAAACAGATTGAGAGAAAATCTCTTGCACATAGCTTCAGTCACTCAGGCTGGGTATTAAAAAGTTTTTTTTCTTGTTCTTTATAAGAATCGTACCTTGCTGATATGATTACTAAAATATGAGCTCCTGAGATAAGCGGCAAGTATAGTTCTACAGCCTGCTGTGCTTTAAAGTGGAACTCCAGTCAAAATGTCTTTTTTGTTTTGGAAGGAGTAAGGAAGGTTTGGAACATCTGTCAGGTTTTTGTGGCTATTAGTGATAGTTTCGTGGTGTATCCTCTTGCACAGCAAACTGAAATCATCCATGTGGTTAAAAAGGTGCTGCAATGACTTTTAATTGGTGATCTTGTATGATCCCTAAGAAAAGCAACATTTCGGGACTGAGCAGGGAACCTCCACCAGGCATGTGATGATGTGAAAATACAAGAATTAAAGAGCTTGGCACTTTAAAACAAGCTTATTGGGGTGCTGATGACATATTTTAACCCTGTCATGTTTGGAATGTTTCACCCCCTTCATGTGAATTGTTCCTTATGATGATATTATGACTGATGTGGTGGTGTTCAGGACACTGGGACTGCTGTGGTAGTGATCAGGGACAATGTAACTGGTGTAACAGTGATCAGGGACACTGTGACTGGTTTGGCAGTGATCAGGACACTGGGACTGGTGTGACGATGATCAGGGAAATTGTGGATGGTGTGGTGGTCAATAGGGACACTGGGACTGCTGTGACAGTGATCAGAGACGCTGTGACTGGTGTGGGGGTGATCAGGGGCACTGTCACTGGTGTGGGGGTGATCAGGGGCACTGTGACTGGTGTGGGGGTGATCAGGAACACTGTGACTGGTGTGGGGGTGATCAGGGACACTGTGACTAGTGCGGCCTGGTGACATTGTACTGTTGTAGCTGTGATCAGAGACAATAGTTTGCCACACTGATATATGGTGATATCAGAGCAGCCAGCCACTGTACATGATCACTGCCACAGCAGCACCATAAGGACACTGCACTTTCTCTGGCAAAAGTTTGTAAATTGGTTCCTTTTGTTGTTTTAAATGCTGTAACCAGAGCAGTGCACTGTCACTATAGTCACACCAGGGATGGACTGACCATTTGGAAACTCGGGCACTGCCCGAGGGCCTGGGGTCAATAGGGGGCCCCATGAGATGCCCCTGGTAGCTTTTTCATAGGTTTTTTTGAGTTTGGGCAAGGACACAGGGGCCCCATGATCCTCTATTGCCCGGGGGCCCCTTGAGTTGTCAGTCCACCCCTGAGTGACACTGTACTTCTCTGGGGGGCGGGGGTGATTAGGTTTTTTTTTTTCTAAACTATGGTTGTTTACACAGTCATGATGACTGTATGAGCAATTGAGCAATCACTTCTAGTTTTGCTGCATTCATGTAGTCTGTATTTACTACTGTGATCACTGTGATCAATCACAGTGATCGCAGTAGTAAACTTAGGTTTCAAGAATGAAGGCTTGTGTTTACTATTACTACTGTGATCGCTGTGATTGATCACAGCAATCACCTGGTACAAAGCAAATCAGATTGCCCCATACCCTGATCTGTGATCCTTCGGCTATAAAAGACACCGATATTGCAGCTGTGCACTTTAGAGAGTGTGCACGAACAGCCAATGCAGAAGGATGTATGGGTACATCAAAATGCATCAGCACTCCTTCTGTTTAGCTGTTTATCTACATGGGCCAGAAGGAAATCAGTTAATCATGACTGTGATATTTGTCATCTGAACAGAAACAGAAGGGTGGACTAACAGTAAATGGGAAAAAATGGAAAATGGGGACACATGTTTTAGTGACAACTTTTTAAGGTGGGATTTCCCCTCATTTTGGGGACTGTTCAGAATATTCTTTTTGTGTCTGCAGTCCTGGTAGGCAGCTCAATAGCCAACAGAAGGAGTATGCATAAAAGATTGACAACAATGCTGCTATTTGCAAGGCAGTGGCTTAGGCCCCTGTCACTGATCCATGCTGAGCAGATCACCACAATCGGAGTGGACACAGACATGCCCGCTGTTCTATATGGGGCAGTCAGATGTAAACAAACTATCTGTCCGTATATATCTGACTGTCATCTGATCCGATCCCCTCCAAACTTTCTAAACATAGAGCCAGTTTACTGTTCATCAGACATTTGGGGGGCAGACTGTGGCCATTTGGAGTAGAAATTGTCCTGATATCAGTGGGAGTAAACAACGCATCTTTGATATTAGGGGGAGGAATAGCGCCCCTTCGTTGGTGTAAGTGGAAGGAATAGTGCCCAATTGTTGGTGTCAGTTTGAGGAATATTGTGCTATTTTTGGGCTATTTTAGGGGAAATAGTACCCTATCATTGGTGTTGGTGGCAGAAATAGTGCCCCATCATTGGTGTCAGTGGGAGAAATAGTGTCCTATTGTTGGTGTCAGTGGGGGGAAATAGTTCCCCATCATTGGTGTCAGTGGGAGGAATAGTGCCCCATCATTGGTGCCAGTGGGAGAAATAGTGCCCCATAGTTGGTGTCAATGGGAGAAATAATGCCTCATTGTTGATGACAGTAGCAGTTATTATGCCCCATTGTTGGTGGGAGGAAAGGAATAGTGTCTTGTATCAGCGGGAGGAAAAGTGCCCTGAGGGCCAGATAAAGGCAAGCAAGGGCCACATCCAGTCCCAAGGCCACAGTTTGAAGATCACTGCGCTAGACGGATGTTAAAGTAACCCCATCCATCTGTTTTTGGCGGACCGAATCGGATTGGATGTAGGTAGGAGTAAGCGGACGCATGTCCATTTACATCCACCTCCCCATAGAGAACAATGGGTGAAAAACAAACAGGCAAACCTAATCAGTCCATTCGTGTGAAAAGGGCTTTAGTGTTTTTAGCTTAAATCAGAAAGTGCTGTTACTAGCAGGATCTCCAGGTAAGAAAAATTGCTAAAACAATTGGCTATAAAACTGTATACAGTGATGCCAAAATCTGAAAAAAAGACACTTTAATGTGTAGACAGAAATAACACACCCCTATTGTTCATGACAAAAAAATTTGTTCTAGTTTTGGATTCATTTGTTAAGTCTATAATTTCATCTCGTCATATTCATTATGTTAGAATGATTCACTTTCAGAATTAGTTTCATATATTTGTTTTGTACATTTGTTGTTCCAAATCGATTAATATTTTCGGCAATGTTTTCGTAAGAATTAGATTCTTTTGTTATGTCATTTTGGTGATTTTCTTGTAACTTCGATGTGACTTGCTTGCAGCTTTGATGTTTTGCCACTTTGGCTTTGACCAATTATAACAATACAGACTGTGTATTGAACTTACAAAACCCTCTGGAGTCGCAAATGAATGAAACAAATGAATACAAATGAATTTGTTGTTTTCATTATAATTTATTTTGGATTCATTGAAATTCATCACTATTTTAATTTGGAGATTCGGATACATCCGAATAATGAAAATTTTGTCACAATTTTGATTTGTAATGAAACAGATCGTACATGTCTAAACCCCCCATGGTATCCAGTTACGTGTTCATCACAAATCTTTAAATGTGTTCTTATATAGTTCCCCAGTCTGTCTTTGTACTAGCTTTCTGTAACCCCACCACACTTTGCTATTCAGACTGAAGAGATAGCACTGTAAGCCAATTAAGCTTTATAACAGTGCATATTGTTGTGAATCTGATAAAGGAGCATAATGATTGGAGGAAATATAGCAGAGATTATTTCACCAGTAAGCTATTGTTCCAGAATAACCACGCTGTATGATTTTGAGTGGAGGGAAGACTGGATTTTTATAGTGTTTGTTGGGGTATCCTGATTTGAAAACTGGCTGAAAAGAATAAAGCCCCTTTCTTGTGGACAGCTGGAATGGGGGGTGGTAAAACAGCCAGATGAGCTGTGGTTTTACTGCCCCAGCTGCTCACTGCTCAGTCTAAAGTACAGCTGGAGTAGACATTTCACATATTGCAGCAAATTTAACACTCTATTTCGAGTTGACTTGGCCATTTGAGGCAAAAACAGGGAACTGCGGGCCATTATATTTAATGTATCTTTTGTTTCTGTTTACACTTTATCAAAGTACCTGAGCTCTATGTCTTTCTGGATACTCGTGGTATCTTACACCAAATACATAATCATGCACAATACAAGCAGCTGCCAGTGGACATAATCTCCATAAATGGGATCTTAAGGCTCTGTGGAAGGGGCAAAGGTTACACCTTGTTAGCATTAGTTGAACTATGCCAGATGGTTTCTTTATTCTGATTATTTAGACATTAAAAAATTGAGGTTTTCACTATTTAGACTAATGCAATGTTGGTCATTCAATTTTAATATTGCAAGACCATATTAAATTGGAAGTATAATGGTCATGGCCAAATTATTTTATGCTTTATTTTAAAGGTTACTTGCTTACAAACAGTTGTTTTTATATATTCATAAAAATGGGGTTAACCCAAAATAATGTCTCCATGAAGGTGGATTTCATTTTTTGGGAGCACATGTATATATTTTGAGGATTATCACAGGCGCCGAGAGACTGTTATATTGATTGTTTTTATATATGTTTTAACTGCTTGCACCAACAAACTTTAAAAAAAAAAAAATACAACATTTATGTAAGATACTCAGAAAGTCCAGAATATGCTGTATGGCAGACTATGTTAAGTCCCATAGTTAATAAATTACATTCTGCTAGGACAGTCACATAGGCTCAGATTCCTACATCTGTATCTTTCAGGTCTACTTTGGCACCACAGCTGGTATCTGAGCCTTCAGAAAAGACCTGTTCTTGTAAACGTAAATATTCATGTGCTATATTTTAGATTTTCCTATCTAGAACTAAATACAAAAACATTTGAAATGATTATTTTCTAGTTTTATTATTATTATTATTATTATTAATAATCATAACAATAATAGTAATAAAATTAATATTTTATTATTACAATAATATAAAAAAAGAAAAGAAAGAAAGGATAGAATGAGGAAATGATAAATCCTCTTGTCAAGTTCTAATACTATTTGTGCCTCTATTGATGAGATTTTATTTCATTTAGGGCCAATTCACACCAATGCGTTGATCTGCATTTTAGTACAGTTAAACTCAGATCAACGGAAAGACATCTGCAAAACAATAATTTCCAATGTGCCCTATTTACACCATAATGCTACGTTGACCTGCGTTGCGCTAAAATGCAACATGCATGTGTTTTAGAGCAATGGATGTAAGTGGATGTAAGCAAATGTCAACACAATGCAAAGGATATGCTATGAAAATACAGTGAACTTTAATGTGCACTAAAATGCATATCAACTGACATCAAAATGTATGTCAATGGATGTCAAAATGTATGCCAACAGATGTCAAAATGTATGTCAATGGATGTCAGCTAGTGACTAAAATGGAAAGAAATGTACATCCTTTTCTCCATACGTTTTAGCGCAAGTCAGTGTGAATTGGCCCTCACACAAGTGCAATGAACTGCGTTTTAGTGCAGCTTTAAAACACAGATCAATGGAAGGACATCTAAAAAACAATTATTTCCAATGTGTTCTATTCACACCATAACATTGCGTTGACCTGCGTTGCGTTGAAATGCAACATGTATGCATTTTAATGTAACGCAACAGATGTAAGCGGATGTCAATGCAATGCACAGGATATCCTGTGAAAATGCAGTACACTTTAATGCGCACTAAAATGCACGTCAACTGACATCAAAATGTATGTCAATGGATGTCAGGGTGCGACTAAAATGGATGGAAATGCATTTTCCATACATTGTAGTGCAAGTCAGTGTGAATTGGCCCTTACAGAAGGTGAGGAGAAGTTGTTCCAGATGAGAACTGGAATAATTATTCCTTTTTAATATAGTGGAGAAGAAAAAGAGTTTCTTTCTGAATACTTCCCTTCACTTCCTATCATGGTGTCACCCTGTGATCCAACCTTTCCTTTAACTGCTAAAACTGATGGATTTCAATTGAGTTTAAAAAACTATTGTTTATATTACATTTGTTTCAACTTATGAGTATGCATTTACAGTTAAGGTATTCTGTATTATTTAGTCTCCCACTGGTGTGTATTTTAGATTTAGTTTCAGGTTATAGGGAACATGTAAAAAAAGAAGTAGATGTTTTCATAATTATTATTATTATTATATTTATTATTATTATACAGTATTTATATAGCGCCAACAGTTTCCTCAGTGCTTTACAAAATAACGGGAGACAATACAGCAACAATACAGTTCAATACAAGAGGGTTAGGAGGGCCCTGCTCCTCGGAGCTTACAGTCTAATTCCCTGAAGAAGTGGAAATACAGTTACAATCAGAAGCCAAAGCCACTACAGGTTTGGTCAAGTATCACACATCAGAAAGTGAAACCCAAAGACATAAATAAACAGGACCTTGAAAGTAAGGATAAGCAAAACTGAGCGTTTTCCCAAACTTTCTTTGGAAATTGTGAGATTTCAGTGAGATTTTGTCACCTTAGCTTAATGCATTAGAGTCAAGAGGAGAGTGAAATTAAAGTGTATGTTACCCCAACATTTCATTTTCCTGATATGTGCCTGCTGTACCATCTACATGTGTGTAAAAGTATCCTGTTCTCTTTGCATTGCTCCCTTTTTTGTGAATACCTGGTGATCTTGCCAGTCTCCCTGTTTTCCTATTTCAAACTGACCATGCTAGACATGAGAGCACAACTGTCCCATCATGGTCAGTGTTCTTCTTTGCATTCTACATGACAACACAGCCTGCCTGTCCTCCATTGGCTGACACACCCCCTGCACAGCTACCCAATGTGAAGGTCAATATACTACTGTTTCCCTGCCTCCTGCTGACACCCCCTCTGCAGTCTCCTCCCTTATGCAGCTGAGTACAGTTTATATATACTCTATATATACATTTATTGGGTTGCAAGTTGTTTTTAAGGTACAAAGGTGCCTTTAAATGGCTTCTGATGGTTTACTGTCCTGGACCTGGACATTGAAATGTAAAACAAGAAAAACTAAATCAACACTACATGTCAAAGAAAAAGGCAACAAAGACAAGCAAAGAACACTAAATGAAATAAACCAAAAGCTATTATAAATACACAATAACACAAACATTTTAATTAAAAAAGCAGATGTTTTTTGCTTCAAGCATATTTTACCTAATTGGCCTTATTGAGAGAAATTAAGAATTTCTATGTTGGCTAAATTTTGCCAATGGTGAAATCTGTAATGTAGCAGTGAAATCAGCCTTTGCTCATCACCACTTGTAAGCATCATTGAAAAAAAAATATAATGAGTATTTGTGTTTGTTGCAAAATACTTATCATGTACAGAGACATTGTCAAAACCCCTTGGGTCAGCTTTTCTACTGAAAAAGTAATACCTTGTCCACTATGCATACTTTGAAACCATTTATTCAGAATATTGGGGAAAAGAAGGGGGTTACTCCCAGTGCAGAGGTGATTTAGTCAAATGTACTGAAACATCTACCAGTGTATGACCACTTTAAATTACATAGGTATATAATTAGATTGCAAAAAAGACCATCTAATTTAACAAACAGAAGTATTTTATTTTTTTTATATTTCATAGAAGTCCATCTAGTAAATTGTATTAATATTTTATAGAAGTCCACCTAGTTCAATTAATGGAAGTTGTTAATTTTATTACCTAGTTTATTTTATTAACCATCTAGTCCACCCAACAGAATTATTTTGTTTTTTTTTAAATATTTTTTAGAAGTCCATCTGGTTCAGCCAATAGAAGTCTTATTTTTTTTATACTTTATACAAGTCCATCTAGGTTCAACTATAGAAGTCCTCTATTTTACATTTTTTTTTATAAAAGTTCATCTGGTTCAACCAATAGAAGTACTGCATTTTTTAATAGAAGTTCATCTAATTCAACCAATAGAAGACTTGTATTTTTTTTATATTTTATAGAAGTCCCATCTAGTTCAACCAATAGAAGTCCTGTATTTTACAATCATTTATAAAAGTTCATCTAGTTCAACCAATAGCAGTCCTGTAATTTTTTATACTTTATAGAAGCTTATCTGGTTCCACCAATAGAAGTCCTGTATTTTTTATATTTTATAGAAGTTGATCTAGTTCAACCAACAGAAGATCTTTTTTTTTAAATATATTTTATACAAGTCCATGTAGTTCAATCAATTGAAGTCCTGTATTTTATCTGTTTTATAGAAGTCCATCTAGTTCACCCAATAGAAGTCCTGTATTTTACATATTTTATAAAAGTTCATCTAGTTCAGCCAATAGAAGACTTTTATTTATTTTTTATATTTATACAAGTCGATCTAGTTCAACCAATAGAAGTCCTGTATTTTTTTCTAAGTTATAGAAGTCCATCTAATTCAACCAATAGAAGTCCTGTATTTTTTATATTTTATAGAAGTTCATCTGGTTCATCCAATAGAGGTCCTGTATTTTTTTTATATTTTATAGAAGTTCATCTGGTTCACCCAATAGAAGTCCTGTATTTTTTTATATTTTATAGAAGTTTTCTAAAATTCTTTTTTGAACTAAATATGTATTTTATGCATATTGTAAAATTTAATTTTAGTTTGACATCTACTGTCCTGGTTATTTGATATTTCTTTTTAACAAACGTATTTGGGAATACTATAGGATTTATACATATACTGTGATTACGGAAATGCTGTGAAAATTAAGTTGTAAAATGTAAATCAGAGGTAATACGCTCTTCCCCACATTTCCCATTTCCTTGGCTGACAGCGCTGTTGACACCTGCCGCTGTTTTGACTCCTGCCACTGCTGACATGTGTCAAGCAGCATTCATGTAAAGTCTTTTTAAATGCGTGTGTGCATAGAATCAGCTTTTCTCTGTAGAAATGTGTCAAATACTGCTCTTCCACAGATGTGAATGTGATCTTCCTGAGAACTTAAAAAAATATAGGACCTTCTTTATAGCTGACTCTACATTTCACAGAGACACCTACAAAATGGTACCTTATGTGCTAATACTAATAAATGCTAGACAGCATAATTATACATTGTAAACATTTTCTCCTCTATGCATACATGTAATAAACATTGATAACAATGTTTCCTTAGTGTCTGGGGGATGACTGACAGGAGGTGCTAACCCGTGCTTGCCGAATTGCTCTGTTCTGTTTAATCAAGAATTGGAATGTTATCTCAGGTGCTGCAAGTTATCAACATATAAACTAATCTCTGCTTAAGCTTTTTCTAATTATCAGTTAAGGTGTCTTTCATTGCCAGGAGGTGTGAGAAGGATAAGCACTGCTGTCTTTTTCCGGCATAGAAACGCTTGTTAACTTGACCTTTTCTTTACCTGTAGGTTATGTATTAAACTGCAATAATAAACACAAAAGATAAATGCCTGCGACTGCGAAAAATAGATTCTAAATGGGATGCCAGAGAAGGCAATTTATGTCTTAAAGAAACTTGCAAAATACAATAAACAGAAAAATATAAATTGCAAGCAACCAAACTAAAATTAATCATTCAGTGAAAAACTGAATGTGAAATAACATCAGATTTCCATGACCTCTTTACCCAAGCTATAGGCAACAATAAGATAAGCAAGCAGCCAGAGGGATCTGCTCCACAGCATCGCTCTTTACTTATATTCCTGTATGACAGCATTGTTACGTACTAGGAGGTGTCAGGCAGAATTCAGAACAAGGGAAGCAAAATCGGAGCCGTCTAACATCTTCAAGCTAATTACAGTAGAGCTGCTATACCACACTGGCAGAATGGCAAGTGTCTTCGTTTTGAAAATGTCTTTGTCATTAACAAGTAGTTTAATTTTGGTTGTCGTTTTTGTACACAAATAAAGCAGAAATCTGATTGGCTAGTTTAGGCAATACAAATTGTTAAAGCCCAAATCTAGTTTTACTGTCTTAAAACAAAAAAATAAATAAAACTGTGGCTCGTGTTGCAACACCTCTCCTTCTGTGCTGTCCCCTAGACTCACCAGCTATGCAATCCATTGCTGGTCCTCTTCCTGGTTAAGTGAGGGGCATCATGGACCCACCCCTGCAGTACAATATTGCAGAGACTGTTGCTGACATCACAATGTCAGTGACATTCTTTGTATCATTAAGTGGCAAAGTTGAAGGTGACCTAAAGACTTCTGATGAGTCAGTTGGAGGATTTTAGAGAAACGGTCTATCAAATAAGTGATCTTATATCATCTGTCCCATGGAATTTACTAAGTATACTTTTATTAACCACCAGGTTTAAAGGAAATGGGATATCTCATTGACTGCTTCAGCTTTAAATAGCTTTAAATGTCACATGCTTCATTTATCTAATGTACTATAAATCAGCACCTGTTTCTGTTAGAATCCTGCACAGTTCTAATGATGTGAAGCTCTTCAGAGCTACCTGCATAGACAACTCAGCATCTGAATATCCCATCAAGTCCACTTCCCTTGTAATTGACTGCAGGCAGTGGGTGGATCCAGAGCACATTGACAGCTATTGACTATGGATGTTGGTCATTTCCTGCTGACAAAAACAAGGAGAAAGTGAACCTAATGGGGAACTAGTATCATAGCTTCCCCATCAGGTTCTGCCTACTGTCAGTGCCACCGGTTGCCAGAAACCTGTTGGCTGGGACATTTGGGGATAGGATGGGGCATTCTGTCTGTCTCCATCTCTCATGTAAGACATATTGTACATACAATTTAATTATCTGCAAACTGGAGGTAATTATTTCTGCATTTGTTCCAGTAATAGGGCCACTTTGTAAAAGCAGTGCTATTAAGAACTACCTGATTCTGCTGCACATTTCGGTAAAGCTATTGCAACTGGTAGCTGGGCTTTTTGATTATGGTACAGGACCTTTTAAAGGGTTATCTTGTCAAAAAAGTGGAGCTAATGCTTTATTGAATTCCCTTGTTTGTCTCTGGCTGCTTGTCTCAGGAGATTTGTGAGATTTTAAGATGTCACTACTGTACTGCTTACTGTTCTCTTGCTTGGAGAGGAAGCTGTACCTGAGGACCTGTAGGGCAAGCATGTCCATGCTTCTTCTACATTCATTCATTCTGTGATTTCTGAATATTTCCTTCTGCTGTTTGAATATTCCCCCTGAGCCATCAGATAACTTGTCTTCAGAAGGCAGGTCTGTTATGAGAAGCAAAGCTCTGCTCCTGTACTAAGATGGCTGTCTCTATTCCAATACAGTGAAGCACAAGACAAGTTGGTAATAGAGAAGAGATCATCTGAGAATGCCTACAGACAGAACTGGTCACTAGTCCTTTGTCTTCCGCTTGCCTTTTTAGACAGCTTCTTCAGAACCAATCCTCTTTAACAACAGTAAGTGCCTTTTCACATAAGATTCTTTTCTTTCAAACACTCTGGAATATGGATTTTTAGAGTTTTTCATTTTAAGCCCTTTTATAACAGAGTTTAAGATGACCCCATGTTCACAAGCTTATCATGGACTGATCATCCTCTGTAATATCTCTTTGAAAACAAATACCATTCATTATCATGTTGCATGGTACATCTCATTGCTGATTTAAAATGTAATCCTGGTAAAAGTAAAACAGCAGAGATGAATAGTTGCTCTTTTTGATTAATTTCTTGGGAGTTGGACTTTCTGAAGAATGACTGTTTCCTCGGCATATGGGAAGTATTTTCTAAGTTGTCTGTTCATACATGTTCTGAGGGTGATTTGTTGTTTCCTCAGAAATATCTCAGCTGCTATTCATAACTGGAGGTAGCAGTCTATTATTCTGCAGCACTGCACCCATCCCATTCATAATTCATTAGAAGCAAGAGCAGATATCTAAAAAGAAAACCTGCAGAATGTAATAAATATGTGACTGTCTGCCAATTTCTCTTTAAAGGGATTGCGGTCATACAACACTATCAGAAGTGCCCAAATAACTCTGAAGGACACAAAGACACAGTATCGAACTATAAAAAGTAATCCAAATGTCACATTTTAGAGATTTAAAGTAGAACAAACTCTCACAAGAGAATACTTATGTTTGAAGAGCACTGTAAGTTAAACAAGATTGCATTTTTTGTTAGGCATAACTAGTTTACTTTGTTTTCTTTTCCTGTATTACGCACATCCTGTAGATTCATTCACAGGAACTTCCTGTAAATGTCTGCATGCTCCAGCAGCAGCTGCACATCACAGTTTTTTATAATAATTATGCCAGAATATGTCATTGCACTCTGCATTGGAATGGCTGCTTAAACTTCAAATAAGGGGCATGCAGAAAAGAGTGACAACGCTGAAGGTGAACTACGTAAGCGTTGCCACTCTGAGAAACAAAGTGCCCATGGATACATGATGTTTGTATGTTTTAACTGAAAGTAGGACATATTCTGAAAAAAAAGACTATTATTAAACCCCCAGCATTTAAAAAACACACACTAAGCACAGTAAAATAAACATTCCCCAGTAAACAATTTAATAAAACTCTCTTCCCAACAACTGCAGTTTACAGCTTACAATGCTGCTGGCTCCTGCTCTCTCAGTGCTGCTTTCCTGAACGTCCAATCTTCTCAGGAAAGCCTTAACAGTAGACAATACAGTATCCAGTCAGTCTATTAGCTTGGTGAAGGAAAAAAGAGGAGGAGGAAGAAGCAGGGGAGTGCCTTGCAATCCCTGCATCCCATAGGATGCCACAAGAGAAATGAGTCATGAAACAGAAAACCTGGTGCAGTGGTCACGACACCAGACAAAATTGGAATGAAGGCAAGTATTATTTTTTATGAAGTATTAGGCTTCATGCACATAGAACAGTAATAAAAACTCTCCTAGAAGCTGTCCTCCTGGCAGCAGCGTTTTTGCTGAAAAAAAACACCTGATGCTTGTAAAAGTATCTAATGCTTTTACAAGTGTGTATGTGTGTTTACAAGCATCAGGCACTTGGGCGTTAATTCATTTAATTGCCCAGAATGATCATTTATTTTGGCTGATCAAATGAATTAACGCTCAAGTATTAATGCGTCCAGCATTTTTTATGCCAAAACGCTGCTGCTCTTGGATGCATTGGCCCTGGGATTTTTTTTCCTGCTGGTAAACGCTACTGCTACTAAAAGCTTTTAAAAGTCTATGTGTGCATGGTCACATAGGATAACATGGAAGGCCATTTGGAAGCAGTGAAAAAAAAATGCCTGACGCCCCTAAAAGTGGCTGCAAAAACGTCCTGAGTGCATGAGGCATTAAATGATGAAGAAACTGCATACTCTGTAAATGCATAAAGCGGTTGTCCAGATCCTAGTCTGAAGCCACCTGAGCAAGCCCACCAGGAATCTGTCACTGTATTGGGCCAACCATCTGAGATTAGCACGTTCCCACAGCCACATGTATACAAGGGACATTTATACATGAAGCTGAAAAACGGGGAATGCCTTGGCCCACTTATGATTGTCCCAGTACAGTGACAGTTTCCTGGTGGGCTCGCTCAGGTGGCTTCAGACTCGGATCTGAACACACTTGAGCTCATCCCTACTTGACTGCCAGAAGGATTCACAGAGTAAAATATTTGTGTAAGAAGTCTCAGAAGGAAACTACTACTCTGTCTTGTAGGCTGCATATTAACTCCTGGGGGATTTTTGTAGCAGTAGTGCAGAGCTCCTTCAGTTTTCCTGCTTCAAAACTAATATTCAGACTTGAAGACTGAAAGCTTCACTTTAAAATGCATAAAGTGGCCCATAGGCTCTGGGTGTGGCAAGCATTGCTATACCCAGAGTACTGATTGCTCCATCAACTTGTCACCCGTCATCATGTAAGAACTCTGGGTCATATCTGCTGATGCAATTTCCCCATGAGCTAAACTATACAAAAACAGCTGCTTTAATTTATCAGATATATCTCTACAAGCAGCTCTTTCGAAAGAAAATCTATCACAAGGTTTATCCTCTGTAACATACTAAAGTCTATAAAACAGGGAATTCCATTGTAGCCAACCTTTTTAGTGTCATCTATTCCATTTATTAAGTAGATGAGTTTGGTATGCATTGTAACCATATCTTTCCAATTGCTTCACCGGCTTGATGACTGGTCGGTGAAGCAGAAATAGCAGCAGCAGCAGCAGCTCATTGATAAGGTCATAAATGATATAGGCATCCCCAGGAGGCTAAACACAAACATTATACATCTGCAATTAAATGTCTTAGCCTTTCTTCCAATCTAAGTGCAGCTGTATAGGGGGTCATAGGCAAATGCAAATCAGTACTCCACTTTTGACATGCTGTTGCAGTATACAGAATGTCCCTCACCATTGCCTCGAGAGCAGGGTTCTCAATCAGGGTTCCATGGAACCCTAGGGTTCCTCTTGAGTCTTCCAGAGGTTCCTTGAGCAATGAGCAATTTTTGCCTCTCAGGTAAGTTCCCACTGACACCATTGATCTTTTAAGCAATTTGTAAGGAGGTAATTCTTCCCAATGTCCACAAGTGTAAGGATCATTGTTACCTCTGACTATCACACTAATGTATCCTGAACTGTAGATAAAGCCATTTTTAGCAGAGGTTCCCTGAGACCGGAAAGTTACGTCAAGGGTTCCTCTGCGTAGAAAAGGTTGAGAAAGGCTGCTCCAAAGGATTTACCCCCCTTCCTGACCAGGCCATTTTTTGTGATATGGCACTGCGTTACATTAACTGACAACTGCATGGTCATGCACCCAAAAACAATTATGGCCTTTTTTTCCCACAAATTGAGCTTTCTTTTGGTGGTATTTGATCGCCTGTGCGGTTTAAATTGTTTGCGCTATAAAAAAATACACCGACAATTTTGGGAAAAAAACTATATTTTGGAATTTTTGCTATTAAACATGTCCAGTGAAAAAATGTAAAAAATCAAATTGCATCATACATTTAGGCCAAAATGTATTCTGCTACATGTTGTTGCTAAAAAAAATCCCAATATGTGTAAATGACTTGGTTTACGCGAAAGTTATAGAGCTTACAAATGGCGGTATATACTGGAATTTATTTTTCTTACTAGTAATGACAGCGATCAGCGACTTATAGCAGGACTGTGGCAGGCATTTTGACACTGGGGGGGACTGACTTGGTGTCTTTGACATCCCCAGTGACACCAGTACAGTGGTCAGTGCTAATAAATTACTGGGCAGGAAGGGGTTAACGTGTGGGGCGATCAAAGAGTTAACTGTGTGCTGTTTTA
The DNA here is from genome assembly GCF_062004578.1 of Staurois parvus. Taxonomy (NCBI): domain Eukaryota; kingdom Metazoa; phylum Chordata; class Amphibia; order Anura; family Ranidae; genus Staurois; species Staurois parvus. The sequence continues at coordinate 7,128,342 of NW_028319098.1, forward strand.
CTATGAGGCTGTGTGCTGTGTTTCAATGTAAGCACGCTGCTGTGTATGACTCTGCTATGCAGAGCTATACATAGCAGTGTGCAGGAGCTGACAGGGGAGAGATCTGTGTTTGTTATACAACAGCTGAGGCCACAGATGGTGGTGCGGGTAGGGCGCGTGTGTGCATGCCCCCTACCCAGAACTGCAAAATCACACATATATATATATATATATATATATATATAGATTGTAAGCTTGAAAGAGTAGGGCCCTCTTACCCCTCGTACGCTGTCTGTTTTTGTTGTACTGTGCCATGTATTGTCCCCCTATTGTACAGCGCTGAGCAAAGCCTTATAAACTCGACGTAATAATAATAAAATAATATATATATATATATATATATATATATACGTGATTTTGCGCACTCATGCCGCCCTGTAGCAGTATTTCTGCTATAGGGTGGCGTGGAAGCAGTTAAGCATAGCAATGACCTGGAGCACACAGAGGTGTATCAACAGTGCCAGCTTGCCTACGTGAAGACCACCTAACTGGAAAAATATGTCAATGTTTTCAAGAGGAATACTGGGGTTATGGCTGCAGCAATATACTATAACCCTGGTATTGTTTTTTTTCAGTTGGCGATTTTCTAACTGCTAAAAGTGATTAGAGCGGCTGATTAGCCACTGGATCACTTTCCCCCTGCCCCATCGCTTTCCGGTGGTTCTCAGGCTTACCTGGATGATCGATGAGCCTAGGAAACAATCCTGCGGTTGTGGCAGCTGACCACAGAGTTTAGCTGAGAAAAGATGGCCTCCACTAATCTTTACGGTCTTGGAGAACCGAAGTGACATCAAAAAACAATGCCAGTTTTTTTTGGAAAGCAGCAGATTTTAAATTAACCACTTGCCTACTGGGCACTTATACCCCCTTCATGCCCAGGCCAATTTTCAGCTTTCAGTGCTGTTGAATAGAGCTTTCTTTTGGTGGTACTTAATCACCGCTGGGTGTTTATATTTTTTGCTCTTTTTTTGTTTATAGCACAAAAAATAAAAGAAAAAACTTTTTCTTTGTTTCTATTATAAAATTTTGCAAACAGGTAATTTCTCTCCTTCACTGATGTGCGTTGATGAGACGGCACTGATAGGCAGCATTGATGGGCACTGATAGGCAGCACTGATGATCTTGCACTGATATGCAACAATTATGGGCATTGATAGGCGGCACTGATGGGCAGCACTGACTGACAGCACTGACTGGCGGCACTGATGGGCACTGACTGGCGGCACTGATGGGCAATGATGGGTGGCACTGGTGGGTGGCACTGCTGGGCACAGGTGGGTGGCACTACTAGGCACTATCGGGCAAAGGTGGGTGGCAGTGCTGGGTGGAACTGCTGGGCACTTGCAGGTGGCACTGCTGGGCACTGATCATCAGTGCCCTGATGATCAGTGCCGATCCGTCCTCTGACAATTGCCGAATATCGGCAGTACTTTCCTCATGCTGTGACAGCATGAGGAAAGTGCAGTCGATAACTGGCAATTGCATTTACCGGTGATCTGTGTCAGTGGACACAGCTGATCACATGGTAAAAGGACGCTGTGATTGGCTTTTTGCCACATCATGTGATCAGCTGTGTCCATAGGACGCAGCAATCATGGAGATCGGCAGGTGCGCACCCCG